>NC_081853.1:2985018-3285018 GCF_963259705.1 Myotis daubentonii | reverse complement strand
GTTTTGCGCCTTCAACTCTAAAACTTTTCATGGAGAAAGCAAATAGAAGTCAATAATTCATCATACAATTCTTGAGTAGAGAGAGTGATCTTAGCGTGAACTTATTTGCAGCATTTTTAATACTTGGCATGAATGTGAAGGTTAAAATATTAAATGTGAACTTACTAAAATTTGATAGGGAAGTCGGAAACCAAAAATAAATATTCCTTGGGTTTCTAGATTGATATCAAGGTAGGGATTTCTCTTCTGCAGGCATTTTTCCTCCTGTTCCTTATATTTTCAGGTAAAGCCCCTGTATCTCCTGTGAGGATGCTGACCACAGCATTATTTATAATAGAAAAATCAGAAGCATACTATATATCCAAAAATCTTTGAATCATAAAATAGATTATCCACGTGAGGGAAAATATACAACCACTTAAAAATTCTCATTTTTAAAACTAATAATAGGAGAGATGCACATGGTATAAATGAAGACTATCCTATATAATCCTATATAATAAAAGGCTATTATGCAAATAGACCGAGCAGCAGAACAACCAGTAACTGTGATGTGCACTGACCACCAGGGGGTGCGCATGGAACATGGTGGGCATTGGCTGTGGTGGGGTGGTGGAGCAGGTGAGCGGGGATGCCAGACCAAGGCGGGGCGCCTGTTGCTGTCATCAGGGCAAGCCTCTGGTGGTTACTGAAAATTCTTTGCTCCCACCTGCTGCAGTCCCGACAGGTGCTCGCACCTGCTGCCGGTGCCGGCCCCACTCACACCTGCTACCAGCCCCAGAGCCACTATTCACAGGCGCTGCGGGAGCTCAGCACCAGCCCCAATCACTTGGCGCCATCAGCGGGTGCAAGCAGTGGCTACTGGCCCTGATCGCCACTCAGGGCTTCTCCACCTCCCCTGCTCCTGAGGGCGATCGGGGCCAGTAGCCACCTCTTGCACCCGCTGCCAGCGACAGCCCCGCTCGCACCTGCAGCCAGCACCTGAACCTCCAGTCACACCCTCTGCTGGCACCCAGCACTGGTCCCGATTGCTCGGTGCCGGCAGCGGTGCGAGCGGTGCTGGCCCAATTGCTCTGGAGGGCTTCTCCACCTCCCCCTGCTCCTGAGGAGTGATCAGGGCAGCAGCCACCACTCGCACCTGCTGATGGAGGCGGCCCCACTCGTGCCCGCTGCTGGCGCCGGCTCCAATCACTCCACGCAATCAGCCTGTGGGAGTGGTGGCGGTGGGAGCAGGGATGCCTGCAGACAGGGGACCAGGGGCCGTGGCAGGAGGGGCCAGGCGGGGGTGTGGAGAATGAGCTGAGACCCACCGTTGTGCCCACGGCAGCCTTGCAGCCCACAGTTCCTTTCAAGTGCATGACTTCGTGCACTGGGCCCCTAGTACTAAAATGTTTAGTATGGCTTCAATTTTTAAGTGAATGTGTTTTTATTTTTTTAACCTAGTATATAATATATCCTAGCATTTTTACAATACTGTTCATCTCTCAATGTAGTGTCATTAAGGGTATTTTGCTTATTTCTCTTGAACACTTTTTCTATAATGAACATGTATTTTTTATGATTAAACTAAAAGTAAATGTACTAAGACACAATAATGTTTTTGTGTCTAGAGAGAGTTGGTAATTGAAAAGAGATACCATCATTTTTCTCTCCTAATAGAGGTGCCCCTATACCCAACCCGCAGGTGGCATGGACCAGACACACCTAGGTGGCCCATGTTACAGCACAAAGCTCCTGGAGGCCCTTTGGGGGTAAAAACTAATGCCCTGGATGAAAGTGTACATAAAAATAATGTACAAGAAGAATGCATTGGGGCTTGGGGGCAAACACAAGACTGTATGCCGGGCCCCAGATCTTATAAAGGCCTCTCACTCCTTTCTCAATGTAATTTGTTAAACAATCATTTAACAAATATTTGATGGTCTGCTATTTATTTAGAAAACACTTATCTCACACCTCCCATGTGCCCACCCTGTTTCTAAGTGCTTTCTATGTAATTCGTCTCAATCCTCACAGCAGCTTTAGGACATACCAGCATCTCTGCTGTATAGAGACACTGCCACGCAGGGAGAGTGCGTGTGTAGCTGGCCTGGGGTCCCACCCAGCGAGTGGAAGGCTGGGACTCACACCCCACAGCTGGCCTCTAGAGTCCCTGTTCCTGCCGACAGTAAGCTGCGAGGCGCTGTACCGAGCTCTCGGTGGCACTTGCTTTTCAACAGTAAAATATATTAAGTCCCTGTTTCAGGGAACATACAGCCTTGTGGGAAGACAGATGTCAATCCAATAACTACACAAACACAAATGCATAATGTAAAAATCTCATAAACCTGTGAAGAGGAATGCAGAAGGTGCACATGTGCGCGTACAGAAAGAGGCCGCACCATCTTGGTAAATTACAGGCTGCCTCTCCAGGCTCCGCTGTCTTCCTCATCGCGCCCATCACATGGAATCGCGGTACAGCTCACTGCTTCCTCTGCAAGACAAAGGCCAAAGGAAATCTCACCCCCTCAATGCTGATCACAGATCCAGGCCAATGGTATGGCCCCTGCTCCCGGGGTGGGGGTGGGGGCAAGGTGGGTCGGCCAGGCACAGGCACAGACAGGCACTAGCTTCGCCCTTCAACGAGTCCAGAAGACGCGTTTAGTTGAGCTGAGGTGTGTCGCTGTTGGCAGCCACCACCAGCACATTCCCTCCTGAGTGCCTGCTGCCTGCTCTGGGTGAGGGGAGATTAATCACAGCACAGGGCATAACTGTAGTTTGAATTTTTATCAGCTTTCATTAGTATAGGCTTAGAAATGTTGATGGGATAGTCCAGAGGGATTTTTTTTTTTTTTAATTTTGTTACCTTTTAGCAAAGAAAGGAAAGATGTCTTTACTTGGAAGCCAGACCTCGACTGGGTGGGACAATGGGAATGTGCGATCCAAGCCTTTCTTTCTAATTTGTATTCGCATTTGCATGTCAGTGTCTGGTCATTCCGGATTCCCCGTTGAGCATCAGATTCTGCTTCAGTCTCTGCACTAACGTTCACAGGCTTAGAGAGATCACGTGCTAGAGGACGTTGTCTTCGCAGGTGGAGGCGTTGCCACCTCAGGTCGGGCAGAGCTCAGTCCCAAGGCAGAGCCTGTGAGGCGCTGTGAGCTGGCTCCGTGCGCCCACTTGGTGAACCGCAGCAGGGCGGCCGGTGCTGCGGAAGCTCACGGCCGGTGCTTGTGTGCCAGGGGCCGCGGCGCGGCTCTCCGCTTTGCTCCTCAGTCACATGTACCGTGTGCTCTCTCCTCATCACGGTGGCAGAGAAGCTTTACCCTGTGGGTCAATTACAGGGAGGCCCAAGATCCGTAGGGAGAAGGGCATGTCCACCAAATGTGCTCCCATCCATCGCCTCCCGGGAATGTGGAATGGGCAGAGCAAGTTCATTTCTCCGTGGGAAAGTGAGAGCCGCCTGTGACCTTGGGAGCTGTGATCACAGGGCACAGCCAGCTGTTCTGCCAGGAGCTGGGAGGGAGGGGCCAGGCTCTAGGCTGCCTGGGGATCCTGGGGCTCTAGTGCCTCCTGAAGCCAACAGATTTTTTGCCCAGAATCCATGGGATATCTCTGCATCATGTTCATGCATGTTCTTTCTCTCCTTCTCACTAGGTGGTTTGGTTGGTTTTGCCTAAACCACGTTTCATTGCTATTACCTGGAGCTGAAGAGTCTTTAATATAGAGGCTTTAATAGTTCAAACAGAGTGTGTACCATGCTCACACACTCACCAGCCTCCTTTAGAATTAGCTGCTTAGGCATCACGCCCATGTGCCCACTTCTAGACATGCACGTGGATCACCTCTTCTCATATTAAAGTAACAAAGATTGAGCTGGGAAAAGAAAACCACAAAGAAGTTTGAGTTTGAGAAAAAGTAGCAGACATTTCCTAGAAATAGCTCTGACCCAAACCCAGCCAGAGCAGATTCAACCAGAGGGATATAAACAGAAATCACACCCAGAGGCTATAATTAAACTAAACTAGATTTCAGAGGAAGTTCTTCTTCGTGAAAAGCAAAAAATCTAGAGCAGTTCAGGAAAACACTTAAGAAACAATGATCAAATCTGTGGTTTGCAGGGTGAAATATTTTGCAAAACAGATCAATCGATGTACAAATAAAACTTTAAAAATCCTTTTTCTGTATGCTGGGATAATAATGCTCATACAGAGGTCATGAGGTTTCAACAATATTAGATGCTCCTATGGGTGTGTGTCTCACCCAACACATCTGAAATAATAAGGTTCAGTGCAGCTTTGGTTATTACGTTTTTGTCTTAATACTCTTGTATGTTAATAGTCTCTTTATCCATATTTTATCTTTCTATTCTACTTCTGACTGTACTATTTATACCTGGGGATGTGAATCCCTGATAACTTTAAGAGGATTAATATAGAGGAAATGCACTTTATTAGTTTGGATTTGCCTTATTAGCATTCTACAGTTTGATTAGAATAAGAAAGTTGAGAGAGTATTATTTGCCAAGCACAGTAAAAACAACATAAAATGAAGTAAACTGAACCTCAATGTATTATTGATGGAATATGAAGACATTTCCCACAGTATTATTTTAAGTACAAAGGTCCTTGTGTGAGACAACAAAGGAGAAAAAGACACTTTTTTCCCCAGATTGTTTTTAATTTGTTTGCAGATATCTTTTGTTAAGTGACAGGCATACATTTCCTTTAAGAGGAATTTAGCGAGGAAGATACCAAATATACCAGACAACTATATTGAAATATTTACCATTTGTTGATTTGGGACATAGAGTAAATGACAGATTTCAGCATAATATTTGCAGAGAGAAAAAGGGAATTTTCTATGAGCATCTAGAATGTTGTTTTGCTTGAGTTTATGCAGAAAAGACATCTGAGGAAAATGAAAATTAATCTTGGAGAGGAGGAGAATTCCTCTAACAAAATAACCATATAATGTCAATGGGACTTTTCAAGTGATTAACAGTAAAGAAATATGATTGTTGATGGATTTTTTTTTCAAGCTAACTCTGCGAACATGAGTTGAGCTCTTTTGTAGAATAGCTAACTGACAAAATGGGTGTGGTCCCAGATAAGCTGTCAGAATCTGCGTGCTCTTTATGTATGGTTGCTTCTGTTTGTCTTCTATGCTCAACTTTGTCCCCTCCCCTACACGGTTTGAAATTCAGTAACTAGTTATAGATTTGGGGAATGACCCTGTAAAAGCCATTTTGCTTAAAAGCATGTGATTAGCTAAAATTGTTGGCAGGCCAAAGAACAAGTGAAAAAAACCTCATCGGGAGTTTTCATTTATTTTCTTTTCCTCTTTATTTCTTTCTTGTTATTTTAAATTTATAGTTTGAGAGTTCTAGCCCATGGAATTAGAGAACTGTTCATTGTTTGAATGGAAATTGTAATAACAAAGATGTAATAACAATACAAAAGCTACTCTACTTGCTTAATAAGAGAAGCTCTCCATATAAGAGAACTATCTTAGGAATGAAGAAAAGTGAAATAATACCCAAAGTGCCTTAAAAGTATGTTTTTTTGAAAATAGAAGGCATTCAGATAATATGACGCCCCAAAATACTCATTCTAAGAAGACAGGCGCCCTGGAAATAAAAATGTACTTATTTATTCATGATGCTTTTTTGGGCTTATGAAGTAATGAAAACACATCCATTGTCATCAAACGCTGGGGTCAATGGTGGCTCTGCCACTCAACAGCTGGGTGATTGTGGACAGATGGGCCTCAGTTTTCTCATCTACATAATGGAGATTAAAATATTTTCTGTGAATTAAAATGTAACTCCTGCCCTGAGTGGTTTGGTTCAGTGGATAGAGTATCTGCCTGCGTACTCAAGGGTCCCAGGTTCGATTCCTGTCAAGGGCATGTACCTTGGTTGCGGGCACATCCCCAGTAGGGAGTGTGCAGGAGGCAGCTGATCGATGTTTCTCTCTCATCGATGTTTCTAGCTCTCTATCCCTCTCCCTTCCTCTCTGTAAAAAATCAATAAAATATATATTTTAAAAAATGCCATTAATGAGATGTTGACTATCAGGAATAAATTAGCATTTAAAAAAAAAAATATATAACTCCTCTAGTACCCAGCCTGGCACATAAATTCTCTCTGAAAGGAAGTTGCCATTATTTCTCACCTTTATATATATATCTCAGGGCCTCTTTATAACTGCAGCTGTTATTGTATCATTTGCAAATGTCCTGGCTTCACTGTGGTGGAAAATGTAGAACTGGATTTTATATTTCAGACAATTTCATTAAGTCAGTTTACCTGTCACATCCTCCTCCCTTCACTACATAGTTTCTATGTCCAAAACTCTTGGTCAAATTATTTAAGTTCAGTTTTGGAATATTTTCAAATTTCAGCTCATCACAATCTCTCAGCACAAGAATAACTTTTATAGATTAACTATCTGATATACTTGTGAGATGGGGATAGGCAAAAATCTTTCATTTTCAGTGTCAAAAATTTTTGTTTGAATGTTTAGGAATTTTAGAAATAGTAATAATTTATTTGAAAAATATTTCAAATATTCAAAAAGCATGCCTATAAAATAGTACTACTTTATTGACATAATATTTTGCCATATTTATTTCAATATTTTGCAGAAATAGAACTTCATGGATGTGTTTGCAGTATAATCCCACCACCCTCAAGAGTAACCACTGTTCTGGATTTTGCATTTATCATTCCCCCAGATATTGATATTATTACTCTATACAGAAGTATACATCAATTTCACATGTGGTTCTTAGGTGTCACATTTTATATAATTAGTAGTTTATTTTATATAATATTACACAAATTGTTATTTTAGTTTATTTTATATAATATTATACAAATTGTTATTTTTGTTCAACATTTTTGAGATATATCGATGTGGACACACGCAATAGCATTCATTTTCAGAGCTCCACGGTGGCAGTAGAGTAGGCGGAAGCTACACTAAGCTCCTCCTATGACCAAAGTGGACTTACAACTAAATACAGAACAATCGGCCTGATTAACCAACTGAAGATCAGCTGGAGAGAAGCCTTATAGCCAAGGACTTAGAGAAGCAGCCACGTGGAGACTGGGAGGAAGTGCAGAGCAGAGAGGGCAGCCCTGCTCCTGGGCAGCAGCTGAAGTTCCAGAGAAAAATCCCAGCCCCAAAGATTCCCCCTGAGAAGCGCAGGCCTCAACCACATGCTGGGCTCCCCAGTCCAGGCACCCACGTAACACTTGGCTGTGAAAACCAGTTGGGACTCTGCCCCCAGGGAGAGATAGAGTCTGCTAGGGAAACAGGTGGCCTCTTAGAGGGCCAAAGCACAACATCTCCTTTGCAGCCACTCACCCTGGCCTCCAGGGGAGGGAGGGAGGGGCGGGCTAGAGTCATGTGAGGAGAGATTGGCGTTTGTGGTTCTAGGAAAAGAGCTGAAGGGACAGCCATCAGGGTCCCCATGCTGGTCCCTCTCCCACACCACCGACACCATCTTTCTTGCCTGGAGCACTTCCCTCTGAGCAGTATCAGTCTGAGGGAAGGCAATAGGCCACCTGCTGAGTTCATGCCCAGGAGGAGTCAGCTGCCTGGTCCCTGGTGTGGAGGTCCAGGTGGACTCAGGCGTGTCACAGACTGAGTTGTGTGGCTCTCAGGACAAGGCCATTCTGCTCACTTTCCTGGGAGCTTGACCTGCACTTCCCCCTCCTGGAATATCCACTAGCCCGGCCCTCTTGATTCCTGGAGGCCCTGCCTACACAAGTTGGGTTCTCCAGGAGGTCTGGGCAGAGTCAGGACAGACTGACTTGTGTGGGTCTAACCCAGGGGTGGGCAAACTTTTTGACTCGAGGGCCACAATGGGTTCTTAAACTGGACTGGAGGCCGGAACAAAAGCATGGATGGAGTGTTTGTGTGAACTAATATAAATTCAAAGTAAACATCATTACATAAAAGGGTACGGTCTTTTTTTAGTTTTATTCATTTCAAACGGGCCGGATCCGGCCTGCGGGCCGTGGTTTGCCCACAGCTGCCCTAGGACCAGGGCCATTTTCCCCTTGCACCCCAACCAGTGCTACCATTCCTATGCAGAGCCTTCCCTTCAAAGGGCCAAATCTTGGTATGTTTGGGCCTGATGAGCTCTGCTGGCCTCACCCTGACAACTCCCCCAGACCCTGCCCTACCACAAGTCTGTGGGCACCCAGTAGGTGGCAGCTAAAGCTAGTGTACCCTGGGACTTATTCTGAGCGACCTCAGACCCAGCACTTGGCATGGAGTTTGAATCTGTATCAATCTGGTGAGCACAACTCACTGCTACCTGCTGCCTCACTGAGAACCTGCCTCATGTACCTTCAGAGGCTCATCCAATGACTGAGCCTAACAGGCAGCTGGCAGGCAGAGGAGGATCTCCGGGTGCCTTTGGCCTTTTGCTGACCAGCCCCAGGATCAGTACTAGTAAAAGCCGACGTGGTGTGTAGTTTGGCCCTTCCTTGGCACACCCAGGCCAAACAGAGTCAACTACAAATTATGGATCACTTTGTAGCTTAAACAGGTTGCCCAGGGCCAGTCATAGGCAGCATCTCACATTGGCATGCACCAGAGGCCTTCCCAAGGGCCACAGAACCAACACACCCAGTGGCGGGCTTCAGACAGCATCAGAGCAGGACCCAGTTAGCTCCACATATGGCACATCCAAACGAAGATCACAGCAGGCACCAGACCTGCGGGGCGAATTCTGCTTCAACCCTGCAAAGCAGCTTGTACACTGCGGTTAGAGTCCATTCTTACAGTCAGACAGCTGGAGGATTAACCCCATCATGGATGGGCCAACAGCAATCAAGGCTCAAGGACAAGAGGTATCACATAACCTACACAAGGGACATTCCTGGAGCTCCTAGCTCAGGTGATCAGGGAGACTAAGCCACTGGGTCCCACAGGATGCCTGCTACAGAAGGCCACCCTACCAAGACTGGGAGACATAGACCTACCTAATATACAGAAAAAAATAAAAACAGAGAGGCATACAAAATGGGGAGACAAAGAAACATGTTCCAAATGAAAGAGCAGGAGAAACCACCAAAAAAAGGACTAAATAAAAGAGAGGCAGGCAATTTGTTAGATATAGAGTTCAAAACAATGATTATAAGGATGGTCAAGGAACTTAGTGAGAACTCCCAACAGCATAAAAAAGGACATAGAAACCATAAAAAAGAGCCATTCAGAAATAAAGAATACAATATCTGGAATGAAAAATACACTAGAAGGAATCAGCAGCAGATTAGATGAAACAGAGGATCACATCAATAATTTGGAAGACAAGGTAGCAGAAGACAGTCAGAGCAGCAAGAATTAAAAGGAATATCATTGTGTTCACCACTGCATGCTATTCTATTGTGTGACTATATATTAAGAAACTTGAAACGGATGAATTTGTTTTTTCCCAAGTGTGCCTCTTATTCTATCTGAAAGTTGGCTTTAACTTTAAGTGCTCTTTTAGTTTACACAACTCCTACCCACATTGGTTGGGTGTGGTCTGTGGGCCATTTTTTAATTTTGCTTTATTGCATTGGACTAAATTCTTTATTCTCCTCTGGAATGTGATTTATCTCTCATCGGGTGCTGTCCTAAAATGAGGTCAAACTCTACAGCCAGAGCCTCCACTTTGTTTTATATTTGATCATGGCAGGCCGTAACTAGTGAAGCCAGGGTATAAAGCAACAATACTGAGCTAAGTGAACTGATGAGTGAAAACCAAACTTTGTGCCTCTCCAGCACACCCCTGCTATCATGCTTGCAGAGGTCAAGAAAGCTACAGCCAACAGATGCCATCCTCCTGATTTCTCAGAAATTTGCATTTATTGAGAGGGAACATATGCCCGCCACCGATACAACTATTTGATACAAGCCTATGAGCCGGACTGATTCATGAACATACATTCCTCTATAGTTTCAGACATATTTGATGCATTCCTTTTAGATTGAGGAACCAGAGCTCCGAATATGATTCACAATGAGTGGACAGTCATCACTTCTTTGTGTCCCAGTTTGTTTAACCAGTAATATTACCTTAAGGAGATCATTTTTTAAAAAAAATGATTTAATGTATTCTAAGATAAAAGTGTGCATACAGTCCCTTTTGTGTTCTCTATTTTAATCTTATCTTCAGTGTTCATATATTTATTCATGCACTCAATCACTCATTTAACAAAAATATTTGCCGATTGTGTGCCGAACACGTTGTTTGTGTTGTTGATGCAAAAGTACACAAAACAGACAGCATGGGTCTGTATTCATGGAATTTATAATCTAGTTTTTAAAAGGCTTGCAGTTTGTCCAGAAAGAGATGGTCTAAAACTGTGCTGTCTCATATAGGAACATGTGACTATTTAAATTAAAGGTAATTAAGATTAAATATCTTTAAATGTTCCTTTCTCCAGTGCACTCGTATTGCACGTGCTCAGGAGCCTCATGTGGTTGGTGGCTACCATATGGGACAATGCAGGTGCAGAACATCTCGGTCACCAGGAAGGCAGTGTTGGGAGGCACTGCTCTAGGGTCTACATTGCGAAATCCACCGAGCAGAGGAGTGAGCAAGTCAGTCCTGGAGGCCTCTTCAGAAAGGTACTGAAACATGCAAAAGTCAGGGATGGAGGGAAAATGAAGGAACTTGTCCTGAGGTGTAAGACAAAGGCTTGGCTGCAAACTAAAGGAGCCACCAGCATCTCCCTCAGCCATTGGATAAGAGATTTCCATTGCTTTTCTGTGGCAGATGAAGGAGGTCCAGGAAATTTCCAGAAACGAAGGATTTGTCCAGGAGCATCTTCAACAGAGAAAAGTTCAATCATTGTGTGAAATCACTTGATGCTGGCTTGGCCAAATGTCTGTGGTAATTTTGATCCTCAGAAAACTTCCATTATCTCACACACAAATATTTGCAATACATGATTTCAGCTACCCTGAACAATTTGCCAGCATTTTCTATATTTTACCTTTGAATTTTATAAAATTTCAAGATATTTTGTGATTACCTCCAAAATAAATTTTAGGGTTTTTTTTTCCTGTTTCTTTTTAAAAACCATAAGCTCTCATGAACTTGTAGTCTTTTATCCATTTCTCAAAACTGAAAGGCCAAATGTGTTAACTCTCCGATCAAACAAATATTTGGCCCAAATGTAATTATATATCAATAAAAATAAGAATGGCCCATTGGTGTTCACATTTAACAACAGTTGAGACAGTGTATATGTTATTGGGAAGAAGTAGACAATTGGGGAGAAAAATAAAATTGAAAATGAGTTAACAGAGAACGTCAACATAAAAGTCCTAAAATACAATAAGTTTCCCAAACTTCAGAAATATGAGTTTTCATTTTGACAGATTTGGTCATTATAATTAACAAATAATAAATGTGACAGATTTTTAAAAATCTCCAGTATCTTATTATTTAAGGATACTTCGTACATGTAAAAGCAAACTTCCTGAACATTTATAACTGTAGTTGTTCCATAGAAACTAGCAAACATATTTTTGCCCTAAGAGATCTAATATTAGGGCATTCTATTCAATTAAAAATCAGTTCTAAGATATGCAAATGTCAAATTATGTTATATACATGAGACTAATATAATATTGTATGTCAACTATAATTTTAAAAATCAGATCTACCTTTCTTTTATCAAAAGCACACAATCAAAAAACAAAGACAACATGAGCAAGCCTGTCCCTCATGGATCGGGTCCATAACAGATCAGCACCAGCCAGGTGGGAAGCAGAAGCCAACTTAAAGAGGTACTCAATGTGGGCACATAAGTAGAAATGTAACTCAAGTTTCCTGATCCCAGATCCTAGTTACTTACCTCAGTCACTAGACGATATTAACTTGTCAAAGCAAGAAATCAGTCAGGATTTTATTTGGAAATGGGGGCCTCACGTGAGTCACTGGAGGCAGGAAAGCTACAGAAATGAACAAAGGGCTCAATCACGTTTACTGCTTCAATAGAAAAGAGTGTGATGGGTTTGGTTTACACCAAAAAGGTAATTTAACTATAAAAATATTTATATTCATATTTAAATATGCAATATTTATATATTCATAATTTTGAATGAAAAAGATTCAAACTCATGATAAACATTTGTTGAAATTCCAAAGCAGCATTCAAAGGGAATAATTCAGTACAAATTAAGAGGAGAATTTTCCCTGAGTTACAATTAGAAGCTTTCTCAAAAAAAGAAAAACAAACAAAAACACACACACTAAAAGAAACATCAGTTTGGCTCTGGGATGTGCTGATCCACATTGTCTTTTGAATATATTAGACAATCCATTAAATATTGCCCATGTGAACAAATGAATTCTACATTGCAGAATGTCTTTAGAAGAAATATTGTTTACTCTAGAGCAGCGGTTCTCAACCTGTGGGTCGAGACCCCTCTGGGGGTCGAATGACCCTTTCACAGGGGTCGCCTAAGACCATCGGAAAACACATATATAATTACATGTTGTTTTTGTGATTAATCACTATGCTTTAATTATGTTCAATTTGTAACAGTGAAATTGGGGATCACCACAACATGAGGAACTGTATTAAAGGGTCGCGGCATTAGGAAGGTTGAGAATCACTGCTCTAGATGCTTACTCTAAAGCAGTGGTTCTCAACCTTCTTGCCCTTTACATACAGTTCCTCATGTTGTGACCCAACCATAAAATTATTTTCGTTGCTACTTCGTAACTGTAATGTTGCTACTATTATGAATCTTAATGTAAATATCTGATATGCAGGATGGTCTTAGGCGACCCCTGTGAAAGGGTCGTTCGACCGCCAAAGGGATCTCGACCCACAGGTTGAGAACCGCTGCAAAGGTTTACACTATAAATAGAGTTAAACTAAAATATCTGCTAGATGTTCTTTGAAACCGACCTTGTTTGTTGAGCTGGTGCCGTTCAACAGAGCTGATTCCCATTGTGTCCAGCAATGATGTCGCTGCCTTACCAAGTGGTAGAGTCAGTGACAGGTGTCCATGTCCAGAAATTGTGAAAGCCAAGAGCTAGGATATCAAATGCACAGGAAACCTTGCTTTTGGCAGCAAGGAACAGCTGGTTGTAAGTTCCTGCATTGCTGGGGTCCAACCCCAGTGGGTCCAGGGGTCCCCAAAGGTGTGGACGGAGTCAGCGAAGAAGGAATGACACGGAGGCAGCGTTCAGTTGATCAGCATGGTTGGGTTCTCTCTCCTGGTTCTATCTAGGATCTCCAGTCAGGTTCTGTTGTCAGGTTCTGTCGCTAGGTTCTCCAGACTGGTTCTGTCCAGGATCTCCAGCGAAGTTCTGGTTAGGATCTCCAGCCAGGTTCTGTGTCCATGTTCTCTTGCTAGGTTCTCCAGCCAGGTTCTATAGCCATGTTCCCTCACTAGGTTCTCCAGCCAGGTTCTGTCACCAGGTTCTAGTCAGGTTCTCTTGCCATGTTCTATCCAGGTTCTTCAGCCAGGTTCTCTCGTTAGGTTCTGTCTCTAGGTTCTGTGGCCAGTTTCTGTCCAGGATCTTTTGCCATGTTCTCTCGCTAGGTTCTGTCTCTAGGTTCTGTCTCCAGTTTCTGTCCACGATCTTTTGCCATGTTCTCTCCAGCGAAGTTCTTCTGTCTCTAGGTTCTGTGTAGGTTCTGTGTCTAGGTTCTGTGTCCTGTTGTCTTGTTACATCTGTATTTATACCAGTTGATTCCAATCCTATCAATCTCTATTCCAGGGAGTAAAGATTATGTAGCTTAAGCATGATTGTTCGTAGTTAAAGTGATTAATTACCCGCCTGGCACTTAGTTAAGGGGTTTTATTCCCTCCCTAACTTCAGGGGAAAATCCCTACCTGGGGAAACAGTCATTCTCAGAGAGGTGACCTTGGTTAAAACACATAGTGCCAAGAAGGTGAGCAAACATATTAAGAACAGTATGCCATATATGCCAGGTCCCTTGAAACAGCAAGGATGGACCAGATCCCAGCCCTGCATAAATGACCTATGCAGAGATGTGTCTGTTTATCACAGGAAAGGAGATCGTCCCTTCATTTCTTCTGACAATCTATAGGTAAACAATCCTGTTCAGCTGAGCCAGATCTGTTTGGTTTGAAATATGTTTTTTCCCCACTCTTGACTTTTTATCAGGTAAATTTTTGCTTTCCCATCTTCAGATACAGCTGTTTTCTGTGGCCCACTCCTGTTAAATGAACACAATCACTAGGGAGGTTTGTAATTACTGAAACATCAACACTAAAATATATGCTATTCGAAAGCTCTTAAACAGGGAACAGCAAACTTTTTGTGTGTACAACCAGCTACTTAATACATCAGGCTTGGCAGGACATGTGAACTCTGTCACAACTATTCAGCTCTGCCGTTGTGACACAAACACAGCCATAGACACGTACAAATAAAAAAAATGGCAGTTTTAAAAAAAAATTTTTTTAAATATATTTTATTGATTTTTTACAGAGAGGAAGGGAGAGGGATAAAGAGTTAGAAACATCGATGAGAAACATCAATCAGCTGCCTCCTGCACACCTCCTACTGGGGATGCACCCACAACCAAGGTTTATGCCGTTGACTAGAATCAAACCTGGGACCCTTCAGTCCGCAGGCTGACGCTCTATCCACTGAGCCAAACCTGTTAGGGCAAAATGGCAGTTTTAAATAAAACTTTGTGTATGCACGCAAACTTGAATTTCATACAGTTTTCAAAGTTGTGAAATATTCTTCTTCTTTTGATGATTTTCAAACATTTATTGTGTAAAACCCATTCTTGGCTTGCATGCTCTCCAACAACACAGAAAGCTGGAGGGCCCACAGGCTAGGGTTTGCCCACTCTGCTACTCTGGCAAATATTTTTCAGTAGGAAAACATCTCTGATACTTAATTATTCAAGTTGCTTCAAGTTGATCAGGGCACCGAGGGAAGCATCGTGCCACAGCTTGGTGTGCCCATGGGACGTGGGCACTACCGGTGTTGCAGTAACTCTTCTCACTGACCCTCTGGAGACACACTGCCAACCGCCTTTGTAGTTAGTCTAGGGCTGCTTGACCGAGAGAATGTGGTCAGGCATTAATTAAAAGGCTTCCAGCTCCTGGGAGATTCTCAGCATTTTCTCTCTACACTTGTCAATTGACTGGGTGCAAGAGCTGCAGTGGCAGACTCAGCGTGCTTGGAGGGTGGCCGACCCACAGACAGAGTAAGCGGGGCTCACCGAACCATCTCTGGAAGGACTTCCCGCTCAATAGCCAACATGAGCAAGAGGTAAAGCTTCATGCTGTTAAGCCACTGAGACGTGGAGATCTGTTACCACGCAGAGCCCAGCCCAGCCTGACTCATGCAATCTGTTTTGTCAGCCTGAAAGCTTAGTAGAGTGTATAGCACACAGTAGGTACAACTAGTCATTTGTTGATTGCTGATTGCTGTTAACAGCCACCCTGATAGTTATAATTTTACAATGTCCTGTTGTATAATAATGAAATAATAATTAGAAGAAAATATGTGTGTGATATGTGACCAGGCTTTATGAATCACACATATAAACTCAGAAGAAACATAAGATGAAAATCCTGCTCTACTATGATTAGTGGATCCATACTTACTTCACTGTTGTGTTTGTTTTGAAGCAATGGTAAACATTTGTTGAACAGCTACTATGTGCCAGAAACTGAGGCTAGGGATACAGATATGAATCATTTATGACAAATGTTATCACAGTTTTTTGAGGCTCACACTTTAAGATTAAGATAGGCAAACCATAACTACCCAGAGAATAAAAACCGAGTATTCAGGCTAGGAAAGGATTATGCTAAGTGAAATAAGCCAGTCATAGAAAGACAAGTATCACATGATCTCATTCAGATGTACAATCCAATGAACAAAATAAATCTATGAACAAAATAGATCCAGAGACATGGAAGCATGGCACAGACTGAGGTGTTTCAGAGGGAGGGTGGGGTGGGGGGGAGATTAACCAAAGAGCTTACAAGCATATATGCATAGCCCACGGACACAGACAATAGTGTGGGGCAGGAACTGGGTGGAGGGGGGCAATGAGGGAAAAATAGGGGACATCTGTAATACTCTCAACAATAAAGATTTTTTTAAAAATTTATTTTGTACAGGAAGCACTGTGAGTGGGTAAACCATTTTCCCACTCATGACAAGTGGGAAGTATTAAGCAGATAGACACGGGGCCCAGTTGTACCAAAGACTTGTCCCTAAAGCACAGAATGAAGAGTGAACTGTCTTCCTAAGGGCCCAAGGAGAGCATCTGCACTGAGTCTTAAAGGACAGGCACGTGTTAGTTGGCGGTTAAAGAGAATACAAGTGTCCCGATGTGCTGAGGGGAAAGGTTTGGAGTGGGGTATGTGATGCAGTAGGGTGGGGCTCATGGGCAATAAATGGATGGATACAGGCAGGAGATGAGTGAAAATCAGATATGTGGACTCATGGAGGCCTTGGTTTACACTCCAAAAAATTGGGACTTTCCCTATTAATAGTGTAGAACCATTAACAATTTTGGAAAGAAGGAAGTAACCTAGACATTATTATTTAAAAATAAATAAATAAACAAGAAAATTTCAGCTGCTGAAAGTGCTATAAATAAAACACAACACAATAATTGTGTATGTTTCTGTAATGTTATATTGGATATTATTAAAACATATGTTTGATATATGACCAGGAACATAAATAGGATTGCAAATGTATTTTTTTATTTTTAATTGTTTTTTATTTATATGGTGGCCAGAGAAGACCCCATGAGGAGGTGAGGTTGAGCTGAAACTTTAAAGGTAAGAAGCTGGTCTGATAGGGCCAGGAAGAGGGACAAAGGCCCTAAACCAGGATGGAGCTGGGCATGTTGGAGGGTAGAAGATGACCAGAGAGGCTGGATCATATGAGAAAAGGTGGGAGTGGAAAAACACGTGGTCAGAAAGTGAAATTTGACTTATTAACATAGTATTTTACATTGTGGTAAGAAGTATAGTTTTTTGTTTGTTTGTTTGTTTGTTTGTTTGTTTGTTTGTTTGTTTTCTAAGTGCAGTGGGAAGACTTTTAAGGATTTTTTTATTATTGCTGAGCAACTGTGTGGAAAGAAGATTGTAAATATCATAGAGTGCTGGCTTGGCGGTTGTTGGAGAAACTCCATAATAACCCCAGCTAGAGATGAAGATATTGCAGAGTTGGTGAGAACTAGATTTCACTGGGATAACGCTGAGAGTATGTGTTAGTGGTTGGATGTGAGAGCTGAGATCAAGGGAGGAATCACATATCATTCTAGTATACTGTCACTCACCAATCAGGCAAAGGCAGCACTTTCTGAAATGGCAACAACCAGGGGAGAAGGGTTCCCAAAGGGAAAGAAAGCCCTAATGACCCAGCCTCCGGACCAGGTGCCTGTTAGCTGTGCAGATGGAGATGTCCAGTAGAAAGCTGGATACCGGCGTCTAGAATTTAGAGTCGGCAGAATGAGAGATAAATTCTTGAGTCATTAAACCTATCAATTACCATTAATGCCTTGGAACTTTGTGAAAACATCTAGGAGGGAGCATAGATACAACAAAGTTAAAGCCTTGTTGTGAGACATGGTGTATTTCAACCATTAGAGGTTAAATGAACTGATAAGGGGGAAGCAAATAAAAGAGCCTGGTATGACTCAGCGACTCAGTGGGCAGAGCATCGGCCTGCCCACCAAAGGGTCAATAGTTTGATTCCTGGCCAAGGACACCTGCCTGGGTTACAGATTCCACTCCAGGCCCCAGTTGGGACATGTGTGGGAGGCAACCAATTGATTTGGTTCTTTCACATCTCTCTCCCTCTCTCTGTCTTCCTCCTTCCCACTCTCTCTAAAAGTCAATGAAAAAATATCCTCAGGTGAGGATTTAAAAAAAATAAAAAAATGAAAGAGTCTGAAGTAAGTCATACAGTATACAGAAAATAAAGTGAATGTTGCTTTAAAAAAGAGAACAAGGTTAGAGAATGCTTCAGTAAGGAAGGAAGGACCCACCCTTTCAAATGCTGACTGAGAACTCAAACTGACACAGAGGAGAGAAAACTGACCATTGGGTTTCTCCAAATAAAGGCCATGCTCACCTTGATAATGGCCAGTGTGGATGGATTTAAACTGAAGCATAGTAACCTCCATCTTGTATAAAACTGCTGTTTGAATTCTCTGCTATTGTTAGATAGTCCCTAGTCCTGTAAACGCTGTCACTTTAAGACAGTCTGTTAGTCTATAAAATGACTTCATTTTTAGTTCAAATAATAGAAAAAGATAAACTTAACTGTCTGACCTTGCAAGCTAGCCGCCAAATGTAATAGACTAAAATAGACTAATACGGACAACGATTCCCATATTCTTATGCCAAGTACAAACTCATTATGTATCCAAGGTTACACCTGCCTATAACAATAACTCACACGGAGCCCTTTGTAATATTTGCAAACAAAGAGGCTTGAAAAGTATAAATACGGGAGACTTCTGGTATGTGGGGCTCAGAGATTTGGAAGAGACACCTCCCTCTGGGCCATGTGCAATAGACGACTCCTAATTAATTGGCTTATTAAGATGTCTCGTATCTCATTCGCTGATTTACGATACAACAAAACATTTTTAAAAAGGAAAAAAATTGGGACAAGAGAAAAGATGACTAAATAACTGCCATGAAGTTTTCATTTGAGGGGTGTAGAGCAATAAGGCTGTCGATGGAGGGGAGCATGGTGACAGGACTGTGGACTATGTCTGTTTGTTGATGGCAACAAACCACAAACAAGGGAAAGGAAGAACGTAATAGTGTAAGAAAGAAAGAGCGAATCTGCTGTTCCAGCCTCGGGGAAGGACAGGAGGAGACGGATGCAGAGAACAGGTGGGAGTTTAGCCTTGACTCTATGCATTAGAGCAGTTTTATTTAAAAAGTTGATCAAGAGACACAGACTTTCAGTTATGAGATGAGTGAGATCATGGTGATTGTATTGTACAGTTGAAATTTGCTAAGAGAGTAGAACTTTAAGTTCTTAGCAAAAAAGGTAAATATGTGAGGTGATGGAGGTATTAATGACTGGATGCAGGGAACACCTTCACAATACAGGGTGGGCAAAAGTGGGTTTACAGTTGTGTGTATTCAAAACAGAGATTATCTCTATATATTAATTATTGAATTATTTTTCATATGAACAACTGTATGCCTACTTTTGCCCACCCTGTATTGTAGCTAGTATATGTATGTAGTTCAAATAACTCCATTACACTGTGCGCTTTAAATAACATAACTTATTGTGAGCTATGCCTCAGTAAAGCTTGGGCGGGAGAAAAGGCAAAGCGTGAGACTGTAGATGCAAGTTGACTTGATTTAAGTAGGACAGCTCTGTTTTTATCTGTTTTACATAGTTTTAAGATTTTGGGGAGAAAATGAGCCCCTCAGTGGATGAGTAAATACTTGAAAACCATGCTATTAAATAGTAACAATAATTAGAATGTTTGTTCTTCCTTGGAATCAAAATTTATTTTCAAGTTGCCAGTATCCCAAATTTGGACACAAACACCTTCAAGTGTGGTATGGTAAGCAAGAGATTATTATATTCTTTCATGTGGCCAGTAATTCTATCAATTTTGCCCAAAAGTGCTTTAAATACATGTAAATTCATAACTGATTATTTGGGGCTTTATTTAATACTAGTAGCCTGGTGCACAAATTCATGCACATTGAAAGGGAATTAGTTAGAGGAACATAATTTGGACTCACTATCTAATATCAATAATATGTGAGCATGAGGCAGTCCATGTTTCTGAAATTCAATGACATGAATTTTAGCTATTACTTTGCCAAATAAATGGAATTTACAGATATCATATAAAAGAGCATTTAGCTTAATATTAAAAACTCCGGCTACCAAGTCAGGTCTGTTTTTAACTTTTTGCCAGCATTGTAAATTGTTTGCAATATTTGCCCATTTGGGGTTGCATGTCATGGTTATGAATAAATTGGGCTTGCCATACCTCATTACAATTGCCATAGCATCCTGATATTGCTGCTGCATATTTCTGGGACTACCCTCAAAAGATGATGGAAGTATTATCATTTACCAATCGGCACATTGTCATTTTTAGATCTAGATTTGAGATAATCCATCAGACCACTATATTTTTCAACTCTCAACTTAGATTGGTTTGCTTCGATGAAATTTATCCAATTGGCTCTATTTTTTAATATAAATCCACAATAAACTGTTGAGTTAATTTTCCTTCATTTAAAATAGGATTGAACATGTCCCGCACAGAGAGATGAAATCCATAATACTGTATTTGTGTGACTCGTGTCCTTACATTTTGTCTAGTACTATTGTCGATTACATTGTTGTCTCTGAGTCTTAATGCAATATCTGTCCCCCAGCCTTGTTCACCATGTGGAAAAAGAATAGGATATGTCATTGCATCTAATGTAGGAAACAGGATACTGATTTTTCATTTTAGTGGCATTTGGATTACTGGGATCTGGTTTACAATGAATGAGCAAGTCCCTTTCAAAAGGAGGTTCTCCATCTTCGATTCTGAATATGACAGCAACCTCGGTTACACGGGGAGAATTATATCTACCTGGGTCACTGTTACGCTCGTATTTAATCGCCATTGTTACTTCTGTGGAAGCAATACCTTTTGCTGCTGCTTCAGATCGGGCTTCCTTTTCTACCTCATGGAGCATCTTGTACGATTTTGTTAATTCATTTATTTCATGCATGAGGTTGTTGATGTTGATCATGAGTCTTTCTGAGCAGCCCTGTTTTTCTGGCATTGCTAATCTTTTACTTGTAGCTTCAGCGGTATCCAAAATATTGAGTTGAGCAAACTTCCGATAAACACCATCCAAAGGGTGTAAAGTTCCAGTACGGTGATAAACTGGCCCATGTATTCTAAAACAGTATGGCCCATATCCTGACGGCGATGCAATATTTGCACCCATGGAAGCAAAAGCAAAAGAACTATGTATGGAACGAAAATTTTCCATGAAATGTTTACTGTCAGAATCTTCCTTTGTCATTAATCTTTTTAAATATGCTGGGTAATCTGGAAAATGTATATCATTTGAACAGACTTTCCCTTTGCAACAACACTGAGTAAATTTCCCGTCAGATGGTTTTTCATCAGAGAAATTTTGTGATAGGCAAAATTCACATTGAACAGTCATTCCACCACAACTATGTTCTCCATTTTTCACTGAGAAGGCAGTTCCTACTGGTATTGGTAGTACTTGTTGATGACTGTTCTCTAGACATATTTTGTCATTGCCACCGCCTTCTTTCAACATCAGAGGCACGTTGGTCTTTAGACATTTTCTGTCGATAACGCCAATGTTTTTCAGCATCAGAGAGACGTTTTTCCAGTAGCTGGTGTTCAAATACATCCTGTCTCAGGCGCCGCCTTCTTTCAAGATCAGACGCACGCTGCTCTGCAGACATTTTCTGTCAATAATACAGGCATCTTTCGGCTGCAGAGCTACATTGTATCAACAGTTGTTCTTTAGACATAGTCCCACCTCTCTACTGTCACTGTCTGAGATGCAGATGAATGAGAGTACCGGCCATCAGGCTGCTGAGAGCTGTCTGACCAATGGCTGATTCTGTGGGGGTGGGACTTCCTCCTCCATGCTGTCATTTTCCACAGCTGTGATGAGGAAGCTGGGTTGACAGAGGGATCCATGCCCTCCAAACCACTCTCTCTCTCTCTCTCTCTCTCTCTCTCTCTCTCTCTCTGCTTTACGTCCAGCGGTCTCCTGCTCTGCCAAGTCCTCCAAACCTCCCGCTCTCCGCCGCCAAGGTCCCAGGAGCCCGCTGGCATGGCTAGGCACAGGTGGCCTCACCTCCCCAACGGGCGAAAGTCCCAGGATCCCACGGGCATGGCTACGGCCTTGCCTCCTGGGCCTGCAATGGTCCCGGGAGCCCACAGCCACGGCCACCATCGCCTCCTGGGGCGCTTGACACCTGCATATGCAAATTAACTGCCATCTTTGTTGGGTTAATTTTCATAGTCACTCTGATTGGCTCGTGGGCATGGCTTGTGGGCGTGGTGTGAGCATAGTGGAGGGACAATTAATTTGCATGTTTCTCTTTTATTATATAGGACTAGAGGCCCAGTCAAAAATTTGTATACTTGGGGTGGGAGGTGGTCCCTCAGCCTGGCCTGACCCACTCGCAGTCCGGGAGCCCTCAGGGGATGTCCAACTGACAGCTTAGGCCCACTCCCTGTGGACATCCCTGTGGGAGCGCACTGACAACCAGGGGGCAGCTCTGCCCCCCCCCATTGCCCCTCTGCCAGCCTCCCTCTGTGGGAGGCAACCAGAGGGCCAATTGTGGGGAGAGCACTGCCCCTCGATTGCCCCTCTGCAGCCAGTCACTGCCACCCCCCGATCGCCCTCCCCTCCCTCTGCCTGCTGGCACCTGCCTTGACTGGCCTGGTGCTGTCCACTCGCAGGCCCCACCTCCCACTGACCGGTTGTTCCACTGTTCAGTTAATTAGCATATTAGGCTTTTATTATAAAGGGTGGGCCAGAAAAAAATCCCAGAATTTTTCATATTTGCAAATGTTAATTTAAATTGCCTTTTACTTTATATGTAATTTATTGGAGAAGGGATTGGCTTAAGAAATTTATATCTATTAATTTTTAGCCTTTAAATCTATTTTATCTTCCTGGTCTTCTCTATGAGTCATATAGAATTTTGCCATCCTCATCCAAAATACTGACTACCTTTTCAATTTTGTGTCATCCACAGAATGGATGAGATGCCCATGTCTTCTCAACCAGTGATTCCCAATCTATTAAGTCTCAAAAGAGAAAATGTTTGGCCTAATTTTTTCTCTTAATACCTTTATCTTTTCTTGATCAATCAGGCTGGGACTTTACTGATGGCTAACATCAACTTCCCACTGGACTTTTGCAAGCCAGCCTTTCTGGACGCCAGGCTGTCTGCCTCTCGTCTGAGTCTGTGAGTCTGTGCACACTCTGCTCATCTCTGTTGTCTTATTTCTGTTTACTTACTGAACATACAGAACTTTTTAAAATCTCCTTCCAAAACAAGGTTCCTAGGACACCATTGGTTTCTTTACCTATCTCTCTCTCTCTCTCTCTCTCTCTCTCTCTCTCTCTCTCTCTCTCTCCTTAATACTTGCAGAACAAATTTACTTCTGAGGAGACACTAGTCATTCTTCAAGCATATTCTGGCACTCGGTTGAAAAGATCACATGGATACTTCCTATGCATCCTTTGGGCATAAATCAAGTCTTGAGGAACTCTCTGAACATCCCAATATTCTCTTCTCTCACCATTACTAACTTCCAGATGTGCTGGGTGTTGCCTTCCAGAATGCCAGCACAGCCAGGATCCTGTGAGTTCAGATTTAATTGTTGCTTCCATTCCACCCGCTGTGCCCCAGCAATGAAGTGCCCATTTCCTTCTTGCACAGGAATACCGTCAATGCCACAGATTTTAGGGTTTTGACACTGTAATGCTAATTTATATGATTAATATCTGCATTGGTCATAATCGCCTAGATTATGGTATGGCAACGAACAACCTTTGATATCATAGTGACTTAACAACAAAAATATATCTCTTGCTTAAGCAAAGCCCACTGCTGGGGGCAGCGAGCTGCTCTCCCAAGCATCAGTCTCCCAGGCAGTGACTAGCCACCATCCTATCAACACATGAATCCAAGGATCATTGAAACACATAAATCTTAATAGCTCCAGCCTGCAAATAACATATATCTCAAATTCTCATAGCCATAGGCAAGGACTACTTACATGGCCCTACTACAAGGGCTAAGAAATGTGGGACAACATATGGATATACGCTTTCTAGCTATTTTAAGTAGAAAGGGCCCTAATATAGGACATTAAAATGATATGTAGGGAAAGGGAATGTGAAGGTTAGGCAAAACATAAGCAAATGCAAGGATCTTAGAAAACTGCCACTGAAGATTTCAGCTGCCTGGAGGATTCAGAGAAGCTGTCTGCCGATGCTAACATGACTGACCTCAGCTTCTGCTAGGATTAAGGCATTTCTTCTGCTTTTCAAATCTTGAATGAAATATACACCAGAATTTGAAAAACTAGTACTGAGAAGAAATGTAAAATGTGTTATTACTAACTTTTATAACGATTACCATATTTTTCCGTGTATAAGACGTCCCCATGTATAAGATGCTCCCCACTTTTCCAACCCCAAATTAAGAAATCAATATTTTAAACATAAATCAGAACACATTTTTATTTAGTAATTACCGCAGGTAATGTTTACATACCAGTGCTATGATATTAAGCAGCATATCACTTTATTCAGACTCGGTTGCAACACTGCTCTCTTCTTCATCACTGTTAGTTCCAAGCATATCAATTTCTCCAACTTCTATTGTATCACTGCTGTCTTCTGAGTCACTGTCTATATATGTGAGATCATCCTCATAAACTGGTGGCATTTTCTGAGCTAATTTTGTTCGTGTTCTCATGGCCAACCCTTCTCTCCTCATGAAATTGAAGAATGATTTTGCCTTTCCTGTAAAATCAACAATGTTCATTTTGCTTGCAAACATTCTTGCTTGACATTGAATAAGCGTGGGTGACACACATAAGCCCCTCTGGCGCTGCCCCATAATCCAAGTCTTAAGCCTCTGCTCCACGTTTGCCCATTTTGCTGGTTTTCCCCTTGAGGCCTTCTTCTTTTTTGGCATCTTAAGGAGCTGTTCTTCCTGTTTTCTCCACCATCTGATCCTACACTCAGCGGGAGGAGGTCCAGATTGTCTCTCTGCAGCTCTATTTCCATGCTCTTTTGCACAGCTAATTACATTCAGTTTGAAGTTTGCAGAGTAAGACAATCACTCACAGGTATTTATCTTTTTGTTTTTTGACATCTTTATGGGCTCAAATGCTCAGGTCCCTGTTGCATCTGCGCACTCTCCACCTTCACCCCCAATTACAGCATCAGCTGACGTCAGTAACAATAAGGCTTGTGATTGGAGGAAGCCTGTTTGACAAGTATGGGCAGCTACACACCCGCGCTGCTCTCTCCTCAGCTGACTTCCTTGTATAAGACACCTCTCGATTCTCAGTCTAATGATTTTAGAAAACAATAGCATCTTATACATGGAAGAATACAGTACATATTGAATTATATAAAATATATTGTTAAAGTTCATTTCAATTGTTGTTAAACTTTCCCCAAGTAATTGTACATTTTACATTCCCACCAGGAATGTATGATGATCCAACTTTTTCACATCCTCACCAGCATTTTGTGTGTGTGTTTATTTTATATTTTACTTGGTTTTTGTTTTAGCCATTCTGATATGTGTATAGCAATATTTCATTGTGGTTGTCATTTGCATTTTCATAATGGCTAATAGTGTCAAACATCTTTTGTGTGCTTATGTGTTACCTGTGTACCCTCTTTAGAGAAATGTCTTTTCCTGTCTTTTGACTATTTTCTGATTGAATTTCTTGCTTTTTTACTGTTGAGTTTGAGTTCTTTGTACAGATGCTAAATGTCAGGCCTTTGTCCGATGCATGGTCTGCAGCCTTTCTTTTCATCAGACCCCCAGGGTTTCCCCAGAGCACACACTTTTCATTTGGATGAAGTCCAAGTAGTCATTTTTCTTTTTATGAATCATGCTTTTGATTTCAAATGTAATAATAACCTTTGTTGTCCTAGATCCTGAAGTTTTTCTCCCATGTTTTTTTCTAAAACTTTTATAGTTTTGCACGTAAGTCTGTGCTCCATTTTAAGTTCATTTTTGAATAAGCTATGAGTCTTAGGTCGAGGTTCCTTTTTTCAACTTACAGATGTCCATTGGCTCCAGCACCATCTTTGAAAAGTCTACCTTCCATTGGATTATTCTTGTACTTTTGTCAACTAGAAGCTCCAGTACAGATGACCAGAAGTAGCAAGAGAAGACATCATCTTGTTTTTTGTCTTGGTCTTAGGGCAAAGAGGTCAGTATGCTTAAATTATTTTGTAGGTGCCCTTTATCACATTGAAGATTTCTTCTATTCCATTATTTTTTTGACAGTTTTATTATGAATGTGTTGGAATTTGTCAGATGCTTTTTCTGTATCAATTGATATAATCATGTGAATTTTCTTCTTTACCTTTAAAATGGAGGATTACACTGATTTGTCAAATAATACTGTAAATCAGTCTTGCATTCTGGAATAAATCCTATTTGGTCACAGTCTAAAAACTTTTTAATATATTACTGAATTGTATTTACTAATATTTTGATAAAGATTTTTTATATGCATATACATGAGATTATTTTTCTCCAGTTTTTTTTTGTTTTGTTTGTTTTATACTGTATTTGGTTTCATTATCAGAGTAATATGAATTAGCTTCATAAAATGAATTGGGAAGTTTTCCTCTTCTAGTTTCTAGGACAGATTAAATACAAATGATATTAATTCATCTGTAAACATTTGGTAAAATTCTCTAGTAAGACCAACTGGGACGAGGAAATTTCTTTGGAGGAAGTTTTCCAACTGTGAATTCAACTTTCTTAGTGGTTATAGGGGTCTTCAAATGATTATTTCAGATTGGGTGAATTGTAGAACTTTGTGTTTTCAAGTAACTACTCAGTTTCTTCCAAATTGTCAAATGTATGTATGTAAAGTTGTTTGTAGTATTCTCTTACTATACTTTTTAAAAATATGTTTTTATTTATTTCAGAGAGAGGAAGAAAGAGGGAAAGAGAGAGAGAAACATTAATGGGAGAGAAACACCAATCAGCTGCCTCCTGCATAACCCTTACTGGGGATCAAGCCTGAAATCTGGGCATGCTCCCTGACCAGGAATGGAACCAAAGACCTACTGGTGCATGGGATGAAGCTCAACCAACTAAGCCACACTGGCTGGGCTCCTATTATACTTCTGATGCCGCAAGGTCTGTAGTGGTAGCCTATTTTATTCCCGATATTGGTCATTTGTGTCTGCCCTCTTTTTTTCCTTTTCTTGTTTTGAGTTTATCAACAATCATTTCCATGAACCACATCTTTACTTTACAAATTTTCTGGATTATTTTTCTGTTTCAAATTCATTGATTTCTACCCTTATCTTTATTATTTTCTGCCTTCTCCTTGGCTTGGCCTTATTTTGGTCTTCTTTTTCTAGTTTCTTGAGGTGGAAGCTTAGAGTATTGATTTGAGACATTTTTTCTTTTCTAATATAAGCATTTAGTAGTAAAAAAAATTTTCCTCTCAACACTGCTTTAGCTGCTTCCCACAAATTTTGACATTACATAGTTTCAATTTCATTCAATTAAATGTATTTTTACCTCTTTGACCACTAAATTATTTAGATGTAGGTGGTTCAGTTTCCAAGTGTAGAGAATATTTTTTATCTTTCTGTTATTAACTTCTAGTTTGATTACTTTGTGGCCAGAAAACACACCCTTGTATGGTTTCAGTTTTTTAAATTTGTTGAGGTTTGTTTTATGGCCTCGGATATGATCCATTTTGTAATATCTTCCTTGGACACTTAAAAAGAATGTGCATGCTGCTGTTGTTTGATGGAGAGCTCTACAGATAACAATTAGAATTTGGTAGATGGTGTTCAATTTGTTCTAAATCCTTGCTAGTTGTTCTATTAATTGTGAAGATAGAAGATAGATGATTGATAGATAGATAGATAGATAGATAGATAAATAGATAGATAGATATACTTTTTTATTTCTCCTTTTGATTATTTCAGTTTTTGCTTCACATATTTTGTAGCTCTGTTTTTTAGAGCCCGTGGAGAGCGGGCCTAAGCTGTTAGTAGGACATCCACTGAGGGCTCCCAAACTGTGAGAAGGGGCAGAATTTCGTGCAACGGGCCTCTAGTCTTTAACATATTATGCTTTGATTGGTTGAACAGCCAACTGAATGACTAGGCACTTAGCATATTAGGCTTTTATTATATAGGATAATGTCTCTTTTCCATCTCTAGCCTATTCTTCCATCTGAAGTCAGTTTTAATCTGTAATACAGCTATTTCTGCTTCCATTTGATTAATGTCTGTATTATGTATCTATAATATTTGAAGTTTGTTTTTTGTTTCTTTAATATTTTATGTCTATCTCTGTCTTTTATTTAATATATTGAAACCATGTACATTTAAATACTATTGTTGTGTTAGGACTTATTTAGTCATTTTATTTTTTGTTTTGTGTTTGTTCTTTCTGTTTCATTTCTCTGTTTTCTTTTTCTGCCTTCTTTTGGGTTAATTGAACATTTTCAGATCCTTTTTTTTAAAATCTCTAGTGTTTTTGAGCATGTTTCTTTGTTTACCTGTTTTAGTGGCTGCTCTATATATTATATGTACAAACATTATCAGTCTACTGACATTGTCACTTCACCAGTTTGAGTAGCATATAGAAACTTAACATTCTTTATGATCTTTTCTTTACCTTCCTCTTTTTATAATATAATTGCATTAAGTACTTCCTCTACATGCATTTAGAACCAAATCAAACAGTATTATTACTAGTTTTGCTTCAACCATCAAACATAACTTAGAAAATTCCAAAGGAGAAGGAAAGTCTATTGTATTTACTAGTATTTGGGGGTTCTTGTGTTCTTCCTTCCTACTGTCTCAAGGCGCCTGCTTTTATCATTTCCTTTCTGTTTGGAGAAGTTTCTTCAGCCACTCTTTTAGAGAACATCTTCTGGCAACACATTCTCTTAGTTTTCCTTTATTTAAAAATGTCTTGATTTTGCTTTTATTCCTAAAGGATATTTTCATTGGATACAAAATTCTGCATTTCTGTGTATTTTTTTTTTTTCCAGCACCTGTAAAATATGGTGCTACTTCTTTCTGACCTTCATGATTTCTGGTGAAAATGTGGGGGTCAGATCTTCAAAAACAGGACCTTTACTAGAGGGCTTTATGTTACCTTTTCAAGAAGAATTATGGACTTCCACTTCTGGGAAGATGTGTTTTTCTCTATTTTTCTCACGTAAATACAGCTTAAAGTCCTGGACATTATATAAGTTTATATAAGTATACATATATATAATTTTATATTATATTATAACTTTATAACATTATAACATTATTTATAACTATTATATATTATATAAAATTATATATGTTATATAAAGTTATGTTTATATTATGTGTTTTATGTAGAGTGTCCAAAAAAAACTGTATACACACACCTTGAATAATTATAAAAGCAGTGTTTATTAAAATGCATTTCATTTTCAAAATTGGGCTATTAGCTGTTAAAGTATGTATACATTTTGGAGGGACACCCTGTATATAACATTATATATAAATTTGAATTGTTCTTTCACTAGATATGGTGTTGTTTTCTCTACTGCTTTCAAGATTTTTTTCTTTGTCTTTTTTTCAGTTTAATTTTGAGGTGTCTGAGCAGTGATATTTTTGTGTTTATCCTATTTGGGGTTCACTTAGCTTCTTGAACGTAGCTTGGCAAATTTAAGAGGGATTAGCCATTTTTTTAATATTATTTAACCCCTTCTCTTTCTTTCCTCTTTCTCAGACTTTAACGACATGAATTTTTTTTGTTGTTGTTATAGTCACACAGGTTCCTGAGACTCCCAAGTTCTTCAGTACATTTTCTCCCTGTTCTTCAGATTGGATAACTTTTGTAGCTCTGTCTTAACATTTATGATTTTTTTCTCTGTTTTCTCCATTCTGCTTTTGCATCCATTCACTGATCTTTTTATATTGGCTCTTGCATTTTTAGTTGTAAAACTTCCACTTGGTTCTTTTTATTACCTTCTATTTTTTGCTGATGCTTTCTATTTATTTTCTAAAATGCTCCATATGTTTCATTTGTTTCAAGCATTTTTAATTGCTTATTTACCTGTTTTTATTATGGCTACTTTAAAATCTTTGATAATTCAATCAATTCAACATCTCTGCCATCTTGGTACACATACCTTATGATTGTCTTTTTTCATTCTGATTTAAATCTTCCTGCTTCTTGGTATGATAAGTGATTTTCAATGGAAATCTGCACATTTTCTTATTAGGTATGACATTCTAATCTTATTTAAATCTCCATTTTAGCTTATTTTTCTGGTACATCTCCAGAAAGAGAAGGAAGGAAGCAGTGGCTTCTGCCAAGTGGATGTAGCATCACAGGCTCCTTATTGAGCCTCGGTTGACACCAGAGGCAGTGGTGAGGTCCATGTTATTGCCAGCTGGATATCGAAGTCCAGGCTCTGCTGGTGGTCCCTCCAGCACACTGGGGCTGGGGAGGGAAAGGGTCTCTCCTTACTTCTTGGTGGGGATGAACGTCTGAGCTCTCTGCTTGGGCTCCCCTGATGCCATCTTGACTACATCTTGGTAGTGATGTTGATGAGCCTTGGTACAGTCCAAGGTGGGCATCTAGGCTCCCCGCTTGCTCTTGCTGGAATGGCTGGGATGGAACCACATTTATTTCCCTGTTGTTTGGTTGGAGTAGAGTGTTGTTTTCTAAATGTTTTGTATCATTTTTGGCTTCTCCTTTCATGATTCTTTGACTAGAGAGTAAGCTTTTTTTTAAAAAAAGTCTGTGCCTATTGGCATTTCTGGATTGATGTCTTCTTCAGCCCCAAATCTGAGAAATATGAGGCAAAAACCAAATCAAGGAAATTCACCTCAACCTTGTTCTTGGGCCTTAAAGTCCCAAGCAGGTCTGCTTTCTTTTCTCTATTGTTCAGAGTTGTAACATACACATTATATATGCTGTCCAGGTATTTTAGCTATCAGTAAGACAAATGGAGAAAATCTTATCTTCCCAGAAGTGGAGGTCAATCTTTTTTTTTAATGAAGATAATATAAAGCCCGCAAATAAAGCTCCTTTTTTTGAGGATCTGACTCCCACATTCCATATAATTTAGTAATTAACTAATCCTACTAATGGTACTCAGAATCATTGGTAACTATTAAGTAAATAGCTCAAGATCACTTTCATGTGGCACCCTTCACAATCTCTAACTTATCACGGACTCCCAACAGTGATCCATATTGTTGACACTACCCATTCAACTAAGCCAGACAGCCTTCGCTAGTAAAGGAAGACATGTCTTCAGTCATGGAACTGTATGTCCCTGATGGAAACCTCCAATACTCTTAGAGGATAGTGTTTAGCTCTAGGTGCTATCAATATGTACTATTAATTTGTCAGTCAGAACTAGGATATCCAGCATTTACCTCTTTTATCTACATGCCTCTAACCTGCCTCAGAAGTTAATTTGGAAGAAACACTCAGAATAGTTTCAACCACTCCCATCTTCAATTAATTGAGTTTCATGGACATCACCCAAATAATGTCTCCAGCTTAGAGTTATCTTCTGATCTCTAAAGTTATAGATCCAAGTGGCCACCTCACCATGTAGTCCATCTCTTCAAACTCAATATCACCCAACCCAACCCATGATACTGCCTTCCCTATCCCCACCTATGAAACCTAATCTTTGTCTAATGTACTCTGTGTAAGGAAATGAATAGTATCATTAAGCAGTTGAACAAGACAGGAACTGGCAACATTTTTTACCAATTTTCTCTCTTGACTCATATGTACCTACTAGTATGCTGCTTGACTCCAAAAATAAAATGTATATATGTTTAAATTTCTATAATTTATACATAATATAAATACATAAAATCATATACTAGAGGCTCAGTGCATGGGATTTGTGCGCTGGTGGGGGGTATGACCTGCGGGGATGGGCCAGCTATGGGAGCGCTGCTCATCCTGGTCTGCCAAGTGACTGTGGACCCATCCTCTGAGCAGCTGTTCCCGCTGTGGGAGCACTGCCCATCACAGTCAGCCGAACAGTGCTCCCACTGTGGGAGTGCACTGACCACCAGGGGGCAGCTCCTGCATTGAGTGTCTGCCCCCTGGAGGTCAGTGTGCATCATAGCGACTGGTCAACTGGTCATTCTGCCATTCGGTCACTGGGCTTTTATATATAGAGATAGATTTTATTGATATAAAGAATGTATAGCACACAGTTTACAAGTAATAATAAAATATACAATACTCTTTGTTGTAAATTTTATATAGCCAATTGATTCTCACAGAATGTTTTCATTATATTTTTGCCAAACTTGGATCCATAGCCAACTTATGGCTGCAACTAACAAATGAATATATTTTTGCTGTGTCTTTGCTGTGATAGTTTCCTTTACATTAAAGAATAAGACAGGAGTGATACAATGAAAATATATGTCAAAATTTCATTCTTTTGTCAATGATGTGAATGACTTCTTTGCTGAATCAGATAATTCTTTTCACATACTGGAGGAATATTTCCACAGTTTTGTGTGATTATAACAATGAAACATCTGCAGATATGACACAATTTTTAAATTAATCTGTATTATTAACATTTGAAGTTAACATCTGAAGTCTAGAATACCAACAATACAATAAAGCAAGCTCTGATTCATAATGTTGGACAATTACCAATAAATAAATACTCCTCATAAGGCTGATTTAAGCTACCAATGCTGGCTGCTAACTAACTGTGGCGTGGGACAGATTTGTGCAGTCACACACCATCAGATAGTGACTCCCATAGGACCAAGCAGACGTAAACAGCCTCAAAAGCATCGACAACAGTAAAATACAAGCCAGTTCCAGCACACTGCTAACAGTAGGCCCTCATGATTCTATGCTCAACTCTTCCCAACTTAGTCCTCAAGCTTCAAGGGCTTTCAAGATGGTGGCAGAGTAGGTGGCTCTTACACTCATTTCCTCCCAAGACCAAACTGGAAATGCAACTAAAGAACAATCACCCTGAATAATTAACTAAGATTAGCTGAGGAGGAGTCTTATCACTAAGAAGTTACAGAAGAAGCCACATCAAGACTGGTAGGAAGTGTGGAGGTGCGAAGAAGGGAAGAAGGGCTGGCCCTGCTTCCATGGGTGGTGGCTGAGGTTCTAATCCAGAGAGATATCTCAGCTGTAGGGGGTTCCCTCTGAGAAGTGTGGGGTCTAAACCCAAGGCTGGGCTCCCCAGCCTAGAACACAGAGCCAGGAAGAGGCATCCACATAAGATCTGGCTGTGAAAGAAGTATGTTTCTGTCCAAGGAGAGACAGAATCTGCTGGAGACACAGGCATCCTCTTAAAGAGCCAATGCACAAAGTTTCATTCACAGTCACTCACCCTGGGATCTGGTGGAGGGAGGGAGTTGTTGAGGAGAGTCTGGGGTTTGAACCTCTGGGGAGGAGCTTGAGAAGCGAGCCACCAGGATCCCTGTACTGAGTCATTCTTCCATACTGCAGTTGTCATTTTTTGGGTTGGAGCATTCCACTGAGTGGCATCAGCCTGTGGAAAGCAATTATTCCACACTCTGGAATCCCCAGCCCCACCATGTGGATCTTAAGCCCTGATAAGATATAAGTAGTACAGGCCCAGATTTAGAATTCTGGGCAGACTCAGAGAGGGATCAGTGACTGACTTTGTGGATGGGCCATTTCCCCCTCTTTCTTGTGAACCTGCCTGGCATTTCTCCTTCATGGGAAATCTAATAGAACCACACTCCCGGCTTCTGTCATACCCAAACTCTGGACTACAGAGACCTCACCTGCCCAAGTTCAGGGCAAAATCCAGGACAGACTCAGTCCTGTGGTTCTGGGGCAGGTGACCACACCTACCACCTTCTCTGAAGTCTGAACATCACCTCACCCTCGTAGGAAATCCACTAGCCCCACCCTCCAGAAGGTTCATTCAGTAACTGAACCTAACAGGCAGCTAGTAGGCAGAGGAAGGTGAAGGTGGATCCCAAGATACCTTGGGACATTTGCTGACCCACCCCTGAGCCTGGTACTAATAAAAGCTGGCCTTGGCACACAGCTTGGTCCTTCCTGTGGTAAGCAAAGTTCAGCAGAGGCAGCCATAAAATGTGGATTTCTCAGAGCTTCAAACAGGTTGCCAAGGGACAATGTCTGATATTGGCCTGCACCAGAGTCCTTCCCAAGAGGCCCAGAACCAACATACCAAGTGGCTAATTTCAGACAACTTTGGAGCAGAATCTAGCAAACTTCAAAAATGGCATATCTGAAGGGAGATCACAGCAGGCACTAAACTCTGCTGAGGCAAACTCTACTTTTTTCTTTTCTTTTTCTTTTATTCCTTTTCATTTTTTTCTCCTTTATTCCCTTTTTCTTTATTCTTTCTTTTTCCATTTTTTCTTATTTATTAATTTATTTTTTTTAATTGATCAGCATCTGCACAATAGTTCACATGCTGTGCTCAGGGATGAGCCACATTTTCAGCTTGCCTGCGGGTCCATCCCATGCACTAATGGGTCAATAGTAAGCAAGACTCGATTACAACAGGAAAGCAGCCATAGCTCACATAAGCCACATTCCTAGAGCACCCAGTTCAGGAGATGAAGGAGACTGCACCACTGGGTCCCACAGGACATCCTACTGGGAGTCATAGCAGATCTATCTAACACATGGAAACAAACACAAAGAGGTAAGCAAAATGGGGAGATAAAGAAACTGGCCCCAAAAGAAAGAATATGAGAAATTGCCAGAAAAAAAAGAGTAAATGAAATAGAGGCAAGAAATTTATCAGATATAGAGTTTAAAGAAATGGTTATAAGGATGCATAAGGAAGTTAGTGAGAATTATATCCTCACGAAGAAAAAATATAGAAGCCATGAAAAATAATCAGTGAAATATGAAAAATATAATACCTGACATCAAGAATACACTAGAAGAAATAAAAGGTAGATTGGATAAAGCAGAGGATCAAATCAGAGATTTGGAAGGCAAGGTAGGAAAAAGCAGCAAAAAAGAAAAAGAATATTTAAAAATGAGGATAGTTTAATAAAAAAACATTGGGACAACATGAAGTGTAACAGCATCCACATCATAGGGGTACCAGAAGGAGAAGAGAGAAAGGGATCAAGAACTAATTTGAAGAAATCATGTCTGAAAATTCCCTAAGTTGGCGAAGAAAAAAGACACAGAAGTCCAGGAAGCACAGTGAGTCCCAAACAAGATGGACCCAAAGAGTCCCACACCAAACACATCTATAATAATAAAAGTGTAATATGCTAATTCTGGATGACCTTCCAGACAAAGCTGGGGCTGCGAGGGAAGCCTGGGTCCCGGGTACCTGCCGGCAGCTGGAGGGAAGCCCAGGTCCTGGGTGCCAGAAGGAAGCCAGTGCCAGCAGCGGGGGAAGGAAGGCCTACTCTTGCACGAATTTCATGCATTGGGCCTCTAGTCATAAATAAAATGGCAAGAGTTAAATACAAAGAGAGAATCGTAAAAACAGCAAGATAAAAGCAGTTAATTACTTATAAGGGACCTCCCATAAGACTGTCAGCTGATCTCTCAACAGAGATATTTCAGGCCAAAGGGGATTGGCATAAGTTATTCAAAGTGATGAAAAGCAAGGGCCTACAACAAAGACTACTTAACCCAGCAAGGCTATCATTTAGAATTGAAGGAGAAATAAAGAACTTCCCAGACCAAAAGAAAAAAAAGCTAAGTCAGTCCGTTACCACCAAACCAGTACTACAAGAAATGTTAAAGGGCCTGGAAGAAGAAGAAGAAGAAGAAGAAGAAGAAGAAGAAGAAGAAGAAGAAGAAGAAGAAGAAGAAGAAGAAGAAGAAGAAGAAGAAGAAGAAGAAGAAGAAGAAGAAGGAGGAGGAGGAGGAGGAGGAGGAGGAGGAGGAGGAGGAGGAGGAGGAGGAGGAGGAGGAGGACAGATTTAAAAGAATAAAATGGCAATAATCTTATTAAAATATCGATAATCACTTTAAATATAAATGCCCCACTCAAAAGGTATAGGTAGCTGAATGGACAAAGAAGCAAGACCCATATATATATGCTGTCTATAAGAGACTCACCTCAGAATGAAACACACACACACACACACACACACACACACACAGTAAGAGTAAGGGGATGGAAAAAGATATTTCATGCAAATGGAAATTTAAAAAAAAAGCTGGAGTAACGATTCTTATATCTGAAAAAATAGACATTAAAATAAAGGCAGAGTAACAGACAAATAAGGACACTACATAATGATAAAAGGATCAATTCAACAAGAGGATATAACTTTGATAAATATTTATGCACCCAACTTAAGAAGACCTAGATACGTAAAGCAAATCTAGATGGACATGAAGTGAGAGATTGACAGTAATACAGTCATAGTAGTGGATTTCAACATCCCATTGACATCAGATAAACAATGAATCAGTGGCCTTAAATGCCATAATAGATCAGATTAATTTAATTGAATCTTCAGAGTATTTTACAGCAAAGCAGAAGAATATACATTATTTTTAAGTGAACAGGGAACAATTTCTAGAAAAGACCACATGTTAGGACACAAAACAACTCTCAATAAATTTAAGAAGACTGACATCATATCAAGCATTTTCTCTGACCATAGTGATATGAAACTAGAAATCAACCATAAGAATATAACTGAAAAATACACAAAGTCATGGATGCAAAATATCATATTAAGAAACAATGAATTGGCCCAGCCAGCATGGCTCAGTGGTTGAGCATTGACCTATGAACCAGGAGGTAGATTAAATTCCCAGTCAGGGCACATGCAGGCTTGATCCCCAATTCGGGGTGTGCAGAAGGCAACCGATCAATGCGTCTCTCTCATCACTGATGTTTCTATCTCTCTCCCTCTAGCTTCCTCTCTGAAATGCAGGAAAGGCATTTCATAAAACCCAGCACCCATTTAAAAGAAAAACTCTCAGCAAAATAGGGCTAGCCTAGAGGGAACATACCTCAATGTAATAAAGGTCATATATGACAAACCCACAGCCAAATCTATACTCAATGGACAAGCACTAAAAACATTTTCCTTAAGATCAGGACCAAAACAGGGATGTCTGCTTTCACCACTCTTATTCAGCATAGTACTGGAGGGCCTAGCCACAGCCATTGGACAAGAAGAAATAAAGGGCATCGAAATTGGAAAGGAGGAAGTAACACTGTTATTATTCACACATGATACAATATTGTCCATAGAAAACACTAAAGACTCTACCAAAAAGCTACTAGATCTAATCAATAAATTCAGCAAAGTAGCAGTATACAAAATTATATTCAGAAATCGGTGGCATTTCTATACACCAATAACAAACTATCAGAGAGAGAAACTAAAAAACAATCCCGTTTATTCCTGCAACAACTACAACAGAAGGTACCTAGGAATAAAGTTAGCCTAGGAGGTAAAGGACCTGTACTCAGAAAACTATAGGACATTGAAGAAAGAAACTGAGGAAGATACAAGTAAGCAGAAGCACATACCTATTCTTGGATTGGAAGAATCAACATCATTAAAATGTCCATACTACCCAAAGCAATCTATAGATTCAATGCAATTCCTATTGAAATACCAATGGCATATTTCACAGATCTAGAACAAATATTCCAAAAATATATATGGAACCAGAAAAGACCCCATATAGCCTCAGCAAGAAGAAAGAGGAACAAACTTGGAGGTATTAAATACCTGATATCAAACTATACTACAAGGCCATTGTGATCAAAACAGCATGGTACTGGCCTAAGAACAGGCATATAGATCAATGGAACAGAACAGAGAGCCCAGAAATCAACTCCTGCCTTTATGGTCAATTAATATTTGACAAAGGAGGCAAGAGCATAGAATGATGTGAAGACAGTCTCTCCAATAAATGGTGTTGGGCAATTGAACAGGTACATGCAAAAAAAAAAAAAATTTAAACAAGACCACCAACTTAAACCATACACAAAAATAAACTCAAAATGAATAACGTACTAAATGTAAGTTGTGAAACCATAAAAATCCTAGAAAAAACTAGACATTAAAATCTCAGACATTTGTCTTAGCAATATTTTTGCCGATATGACTTCTAGGGCAAGGAAGCTAAAGGAAAAATAAACAAATAGGACTACCTCAAAGAAAAAGCTTATGCACAGTGAAAGGAACCATCAACAACATGAAAAGGGTTCCCGCTGTGTGGGAGACCATATTCATCAATGACACATCTGATAAGGGGCTAATATCCAAATGTATAAAGACCTCATACAACTCAACACCAGGAAGACAAACAATCCAATTAAAAAATGGGCAGAGGACCTGCATAGACACTTCCCCAAAGAGGACACACAGAGGCCAAGAGACATGTGAAAAATGCTCAGTGTCACTGATCATCAGAGAGATGCCAATTAAAGCCACAGCGAGATACCACCTCACACCTGCCAGAATGGCCACCCTCGGTAAATCAACCAACAAGTGCTGGCAAGGATGTGGACAAAAGGGACCACTGGTGCACTGTTGGTGGGAATGCAGGCTGCTACAGCCATTATGAAAAACAGCTAGAGTTTCCTGAAATATTTAAAAGTGGAACTGCCTTTTGACAATAAAAATGAAGTTAAATGATACCACTTTGGGGGATATATCCTAAGAATCCCAAAACACCCATTCAAAAGAATATATGCACCCCTATGTTCATAGTAGCGTTATTTACAATAGCCAAGATCTGGAAACAGCTCAAGCGCCCATCAAGTCGATGAGGGGATAAAAAAGCTGTGGTACATTTACACAATGGAATCCTATGTAGCCAGAGAAAAGAAGGAAATTATATCTTTTGCAACAGCATGGATGGACCTGGAGAGTATTAGGCTAATTGAAATAAACCAGTCAGAGAAAGACATATACTATATGTTCTCACGTATATGTGGAATCTAATGAACAAAATAAACTGGCAAACAAAATGGAAACAGAGGCATGGATGCGTGGAACAGGCCGACAGCTGTCAGAGGGGACGGAGAAGGGGTTTCTGGGTGTAAGAAGGTGAAGGAATTAGCCAAAGAACATTTATGCATAATCTGTAGTTACAGACATCAGTGTAGTAATGGCCAGAAGTAAGGGAGCATTGAGGGCTGCGAGGGGGTCAGCAAAGGAGGGGTGGGGTATGGGGACATCTGTAATAGAATCAACAATAAAAATATAGTTTTAAAAAGCATTAGTGAGGCCTGGCCAGTGTGCTCAGTGGTTAGAGCATCACACCACCACCGCCGTTCCCACCCTCTGCACCAAAGCGTCTCAGGTTCCATTCCTGGTCAAGGGGACATACCTGGGTGGCAGGTTCCATGCCTGGCCCCATTTGGGGCATGTGTGGGAGGCAATCAATCAATGTGTCTCTCACATAAATGTTTCTCTCTCTCCCTCTCTCTCCCCCTCCCTCCCTTCCATTCTTTCTAAAATTCAATGTGAAAAATATCCTTGGGTGAGGATTAATATTTTTAAAATACATTAGTGATCAATAGAAAATAGTACTTAATAGAATATTAATCAAATATGACCATGAACTCCAAAATAAATGTGGGCATTTAGATCTAAGTGCAACAAGGGAAAAAGAGCAATTATTGCCAAAGTATGTGTTTTCAGAGAGTTAAATGAAAGTTGAACCTTAAAAAAAATGGAATAATCAACATATTATAGTATTTAAAAAACATAACCAATTGAAATTTTGAATTCTCACTATAATATTAGGTATTTAGGCTTTATAACTACAGGTGTTTGTTAAAAATATCAAGAATAATTTCTTTTAAAAGAAAACATATTTTTATTGATTTCAGAGAGGAAAGGAGAGGGAGAGAGAGATAGAAACATCAATGATGACAGAGAATCATTGATTGGCTGCTTCCTGGACGCCCACAATGGGGATCAAGCCCACAACTCAGGCATGTGCTCTGACTGGGAATCAAACCATGACCTCCTAGTTCATAGGTCAATGCTCAACCGCTGGGCCACGCCAGCTGGGCGATAATTTCTTAAATCAAACTGGCATTGTTAATATGCAGTCAAATATTTTTTTAGCCATAAAATTGCAACATGTGTTGGGATTTTATCAGCCAAAATTTTAAGAAAAATATTTTTCAGCTTGAAGAACTCACAGTGTCCTAGATGTAGCTTTATTTCTTGGAGCCAAGCAGGATCTGATTACGCTGGAGTGGACCATTGCCTTTGAGTAATGAATTGAGGAACTTAGGAAACCTCTCTTGCCTCAAAATATCTTTCCTATTCTACTATCCTTCTGGTGAAATCTCACCACCATATTCATTCCCGTGTGTCAGCATTTATGCTTTCTTAAAAATCTAATCATTCACCTCTTAATATACTTGATGAAAGAAGGTGAAGGGACTAGGAAAAGAGTATATATGCATAACTCATGAACACAGGCGACAGTGTGGTAATGGCCCAAGGGTGGATGCTGGGTGGAGGTGGGCAAAGGGGGAGAAAATAGGGACATCTGTAATAGTGTCAACAATAAAAATGAAGGTTAAAAAAAGCTTCAGTCAAAGTACTTTTCTTGCACTGTCAATAGGACTATGTTGCCGAATGCATTCATTAATTTATTCAGCAAATGTCTACTGAACTGTATGTCCAAGGCACTGTTTCAGTTGACTAGGGATAAATGTTAACAAAGAACAAAAATTCCTGCCCCATGGGGAATGCATTCTACTTGGATTGGAAAGGGGGTAAATAATACACAAAATAGAATAAATCAATTAAGTGCACTGTACAATAGAAGGTACTGAATGCTACTAGGCTGAATAAATGCAAAGCAAAGTAGAAGAGGTGGCAAGAAAGATAACATTCAGTCTGGTCCTAGGATATGCCATTTGAAAAGGTGAGATTTGAGCAAGGATTTAGACAAAGTAAGGGTGGTTCCATTTGGATTGGATTGGGAAGGAAATAGCCAGCAGGCACAAGGACTCCAGTTAAGCCAGAAGGCTAACAGGAGATAATACATAGGCTCTTACAGGTCATTGTAAGGACTTTGGCATTTACTCTGCTTGGAGTAGGAAGCCATTTCTGGATTTTGAACAGAGCAGTGGTGAACTTTTTAAGCACATTACTCTCTTTTCTTTAAATATCTTTAATTTTGAGAGTATTACAGACGTCCTCCTCCCCCCACACACATACTTGTTTTACCTCCCAGTTGCCCTCCTCCACCTGGATCCCACTGCACCCCAGGGCTCCACCACCCTATTGTCTGTGGCCATGGATAATGCAGACATGCATAAGTTCTCCGGTTAATCTCTTCCAACCCCCCCTCCCCCTTTCCTCTGATATTGTTCAGTCTGTGCCATGTTTCCATGCCTCTGGATCAGTTAATTTTGTTCATTAGATTCCTTGTACATTGACTTTGATTTTTATATTCATTTATTGATATGTAGGTATTTATTGCCCTTTTATTGTTAATATTTTTTGGTCTTCTTTTTCTTCTTAAGAAAACCTTTTAACATTTCATGTAATACTGGTTTGGTGGTGATTTAGCTTTTACTTGTCTGTGAAGCTCTTTATCTAAATTGTAAATTAAAGCTTTGCTGGGTAGAGTGATCTTAGTTGAAGGTCCTTGCTTTTCATTATTTTGAATATTTCTTGCCCCTCCCTTCCAGCCTGCAAAGTTTCTGTTAAGAAATCAGCTGACAGTCGTATGGGTGCTCCCTTGTAGGTAACTAACTGCTTTTCTCTTGCTGCTTTTAATATTCTCTCTTTGTCTTTAACCCTTAGCATTTTAATTATGATGTGTCTTGGTGCGGGCCTCTTTGGGTTCCCCTTGTTTGGGACTCTGTGCTTCCTGGCCTTGTAAGACTATTTCTTTCACCAGGTAGGGGAAGTTTTTTGTCATTATTTCTTCAAATAGGTTTTAAATTTCTTGATCCATCTCTTCTTCTGGCACCCCATGATGCAAATGTTGGTACGCTTGAAGTTGTCCCAGAGTCTCCTTACACTATCTTCATACTTTTGGATTCTTTTTCCTTTTTGTTCTTCTGATTAGGTGGGGTTTTTGTTTTGTTTTTTTTGCTTTCTCATATTCCTATTCACTGACTTGATTCTCTGCATCCTGTACTCTACTGTTGATTCCCCATAAATTACTTTTCATTTCAGTTAGTGTACCCTTCATTTCTGACTGGTCCTTTTTCATGTCTTTGATGTTCTCACTAAGTTCCAGAAGCTCCATTAAGTTCCTTGAGCACCCTTATAGCCATTGTTTTGAAGACTGTATCTGGTACTTTGCTTGCTTCCATTTCATTTAGTTCTTCTGGAGATTTCATCTGTTCTTTCATTTGTGACATGGTTCTTTGTCTCTGCATTTTGGCTGTTTCCCTGTGTTTGTTTCTATGTATTAGGTCAGTGTCTTGTAGGCCCCAGTGGCTCAGTCTCCCTTGTCACCTGAGCTAGGCACTCTAGGTGTACCCCTGTGTGGACTGTGTGCACTGTCCTATTGTAGCTCAGCCTTGATTTCTTTTGGTGTCACTGGGAGGGATTGACCCCCAGGGCAATTGGTTGTGAGGACCAGCTGTGACTACAGTGGAAGAGCTGCTGTGCAGGAGACACCCCTATGGATCAGGACTTGCTTCAGTGGGGCTTTGGTGCTCACTGAGTCTGCCCCTTGAGTGTGTCATTCATGGATGCGATAGAGTTGTAATCGGCTATGGTCTGAAGCTGTGCACTGAGTGCACTGGCTCTGGGGCCTCCCAGGAGGCGCAGCCTGTGACTTGCCTAGGGCCACCCGGCACAAGCTACAGAGAATCTGCAGATGGCTGCTACTTGTGTTGGGCTTAGAGGTGCCCAGGAGAGGCCAAGCTATGAACCTTGGCAAACTGTTGTGAGTGCTAGCCTTGCGACAACTTATCAAGAGGGGAACACTGAGTCCTTCAGCTGCTTCTTGAGAGCTTTTAAGAAAGTCTGAAGCCTGGGCCAGAATAGGCCATTCATATGGAAAAGACACTGCAAACAGCTTGGGTGGGGCTGCAAATTGGGTGGGGTGGGATCTCAAGGAATCACCAGGGTGGGGCGAATAGCGTGGGCCAGGTTGATGGAGGCTCAGATATGGGGCCTGCCAGTCAGCTTGTTGGGGGAGGTCCAGCACATTTGTCTGGGAGAAAGCTGTCCCTGAGTTCTCATCCTGATGCCAGACAATCCAGTTCCTCCCCGTATGTCCCTGGATCCTTTCAAGCTGCTGTCCCAGCACTGCAGCTCAGAGGGAGTGAGTCGAGTAAGTCTGTGTACAGGCCCTTTAAGAGGACCTGCTTGGGTTCTCCAGCAGCCTCCGTCTTTCTCAGCCACTAACCCTGCTGGTTTTTACAGCCTGGCGATGTGGGGACTTCTCTCCCCAGCACTGGAACCCTGGGCTGGGGGCCTGCTGTGGAGCTAGGGCCCTTTGCTCCTCACGGAAGGCCTCCTCTGGGATTATAAACCCACCACCTGCGGGTGTCAGACCAGTCTGTTCCCCGCCTCCGCCCCTCCTGCCGGCATCCATGTGCTTTCTCCTTTACTTCTCTAGTCGTAGGGCTCCCATTCAGCCAGATTCCAGCTGGTTCGGAATGATGGCTGATCATTCTTTTTGCTGTAAGTTTGTGTGGTTGTGGGCGATGCAAGTACTGCATTTACCTACGCTGCCATTTGGTCCCCCTGCTTTTGGGAGGAGCCTGCCACCACTTTGGGGGCTCCTCTGCTCAGGGGACACCGCCATCTGGCAGTCTTCGCTGGCTGCTGAAGCACATCACTCCTGCCTAAACCCCTTCAGTTGTTTTCCTTGCTCTTAAGATAAAGCCTGCTGCTCTTCACTCTGCCTAGCAAGCCCCCAAAATGTGACCCTTGTACCATCACCATTCTCACCTCCTGCTGCTCTCTCTGCTCTGTCCTTTGGGTCTATCAATAGGATGCCGTTGCCTCAGACAGGAACCCCTTCAGGCATTCACACCTCCTTGAACTTGTCCTTCATAATACTTGTCATGATCAATGATTGGTTTTGATTTTATGATTCCTTGTTCATTGTATATGTTGCCTGCCTCCACTGCTCCTCCCTGCTAGAAAGGAAGCTAGGTTTGAGCAGAGATGTTGCTTCTTATTTTCACTGACCAGCCCTTGGCACATTACACTCAAATATTTGTTGAGTGACCTAATGAATGTTTATGTGTTAATAGATTCCAACTGTTTAATCCAGGGACTGTCTCATGATATACAGCCTGTAAATTTTTTATTGATGAATAGGTAGTCAAATGCATGGAAGCATGAATTGACGAATAAATGTATGAAAAGGAAGGAAGGAGAAAAGGAAGGAAGAAAGGAAGGGAGGGAGGGAGGGAGGGAGGGAGGGAGGCTTATATATTTATGTATTCTCAGTACTGAAACCCAAGGCTGCCTCAGGGTAAGTATTTTGTACTTTTTTTTAATGAATAGATGATTGGATGTATGGATGTATGGATGGACGATTGAAAGAGTGAATGACAGTGGATACATAATTTAATTAATTAATTAATTAATTAATCATTTTAGTAAAGTCAGAAGAGTTTCCATCCTTCAAGAAGAACATGTCTTCTGCCCGGAGTGGGTCACTTGATCGGCACATTAGTTCTTTACTTGGTTTCCTGCCATGGATATATTTTGAAGAACATTTTTATTAGCTTTGGAGTCACTTGCAAGGCACTCTTGGGTTCTCTTTGGCTTGCCTGCGCCCTTGTTCACACCTGAGCTGCCGTAGCTTGCGGATCTCCTGCTTTCCTTGCCGGGCCGTTTCCAAGTGTCCCTTTGATCTCTGGCACAGGCTTCTGCTCGGCTTCCAGCGAGGTGTTTTCAAATAGTCTCCAGGCTTCCTGTCGCTTATTGACTTTTTAAATGATTTCTTTCGTTTGTTTTTCCTAACTAGTGCCTACACTTGTTCTTAGGTTCCCTTTATAAAACTGAGTAACCACATGATATATAAATTTCCTCTCCTAGCCCAGAATGGCCACAGTGTTATGATCATTCAAAGATACTTTTTCTTCCAGGTCCTGTCTGCCATTCAAAGCCAAGTCTAAAATATTTTCCTTCCTCAATAATTCTAAAAGGCATTTTTTCTAAGAGAAGGTCATTAATCTCATTCAATAAGCTTATATTTATATCCCTAATCTACAGGTGAACTCTGAATAAATTACACAGAAAGTATGGTGCATGCTGTATGTGCTATGGAGGGAATGTTTGTGTTTTTGTGCATGTGAGCGCTGTATAATGCACAGGTACTTTGAAAACCATTCCATTTATTTCTAACTAGAAACGTTTCTAATTATGATTGCTCTCTGGCAGAAACCAAAGTCTATTCAAATATAAGTCATAAAATGCTTTTGGTTACCAATTATAGAGATCAAATGCGGCTTTGTTTCTTTTCAGCCATAGTTTCACCTACCAAAGCCTGTCTGGAGGTAGAGTTAGACAACCGAGTGAAAATAGGAATCATTTAACATAACGAAAATCTAGCGTTTGCTTTTTTTTGACCAAGCATTTCATCAGCCAGGATTTTTCCTACCAAAATGTTTATTTTCAACCATCTCTTGCTTTATTTGGCTAAAATGTACATTCTTTGCCACATTTAATAGTCATGTGTATGCTCTCCCAAAGTAGAGCAGAGATCACAGAGTTTTCATCTGCAGATTTTTACTGGACTAAGGTGAACCAAAGAACACGTTGCAAATCTGACCCTTTCAAATATTCCCTTTCAAATATGCTAGCAGATTGGCTGCTCTTCAAAACTTTTATATTATAAAACACATAGGCAGTGCTTATTCAGACTGTAAATTGGGGTGTGAATTAATAGATTGTGTTTTCAATATTGAAAACTGAAAGTGTTCTTTGTTTCCACTTTAAACTTTTGAATTGGTCGAGTTGTAATGAAGAAGCTGTAAATTTGGGTGACATGGTTTCCACCCGTGATATTGACATCCGCGCCTAGTTACCATTCTTTCTGACACAAATTCATTATTTGCCATGCTGACTGTGGTGCACCAATAAAGCCAAAATATCATATTAGAATTCATGACAGTTTTCACATTGTATTATCAATATGTGGAAATAATTGTCTGCTCTGAGATTAAATTACATTATTGTGTATCTTTTTCATGCTTAATAAATAATGATGGATGGCCTTTATTTTCATCACCACCTGCAACCATTTAGCCACCCCTTGATTGTTGAAGATAAAATAATAAAAGGCAAGTGCTATGTTGCAAACAGACGAATGTGGTCAAAACAATTGTATATTCCTTGTTTCCTTTGCATTATTTTAGTCCCTAAAGAACAATGCATGATGGTCTACAAAGGAGATCAACCTGAGGGAAACATAGCAAACAGTTCACATAAATGAAGAGAGAAAGTGGGAAAATAGTGTTTTCCTAGTAGAGCAATAATTATTTCTTGGTGCATGATTTTTAATCTGAAAATGAGTTTTTTGTTCTGTGTGCAAATCAGTTACGTGCAATTAGAATGCAAAGCAGAAGCACATCTTACTGTTTAGCCTTTTTAAAATAGAAATGAAAACAGTCCAGAAATTGTAGCAAAGTTGAAAATGCATGCAAGGTAATTTTGAAATCCAAAGACATAAAACCATGCATAATAAAAAAGCCACTCTAACCTCATTACATTTTTTGAAATTGGCAATTGGGAAGCTTAATTTTAAAATTCAAACTCGCCTGTTTGAGAACTTATTAACTATATGTTGGATGGTCAGTTGCATTGCGAATGTTTAGGTGTGTTTTGCATGTTTAGGCTGGACTCCTGCAAACAGTTTCATTGCCTCCTACTTTGGTTTTCTCTATGTGTGACCTGTTCAGGTGTTTTTTAAATTGTCCAATGTTATGCTTAAGCAAGATTGATTCATCTCTTTGGTGTTAAAATTACGTTTGAATTAAAATTACAATCAGCAAATGCTCTGAGTGTTCAGGGGAAAGAATGGCCTCCGGGTTTTATGATACTATTTTATTTCATCTCTGAAGAATGTCAAGCTTCTTTATAAAATAAATATATGGTGTTTATAGTGGAATCTAGTCATTTGATCATTTCAGTTACAACAAAAGAAAGCAAACTGTAGACAAATCCTTGGTACTTGGTTTTGAGTCACAGGTTGACTCTTTACAGAATAGTTTCAGGTTTGGCTCTATTATCTTTAAATCAAGAGATGACAATCTGCTTAGGCATAGCAGGGACTCCGACCAAAACCCAAACGTAATCCTATCAAATGTCTAGTCGCTGCAGAGAAATGGCTTGAGAAACAGGCCAGCAGTCCATTATCTGAGGTACCCCAGGGAACCCTGAGGCCGCCTTTCGCGGCAGGTTCAGCAACGCGCTCCCCGTCGTGTCCTGTTCTTTGCAAAAGCGCGGAGGGGCTCTCGCTGGCTTGCGGCTGCTTTGTTGTCTGACTCCACTCCGTCTCCCTCCGCGATCAGGTGCCATGAACACAGGAATAAACACGGGTGCGCCTGTGCCATTCCTCGCTGCGCAAGCGCAGCTGTACTTTTCCTCCAGGAACCGAAGAGCCATGGCGCTCTCCCCGTCACCTTCCCAGGGTCTCTCCCCGTCACCTTCCCAGGGCCGCAGAATTCAGGCGTCAGGCCCCTGGGCCTGGGGCTCGGCCTTGGCCTCGTGGCCTGAGATCATTGCCTGGCAGTGGGTGACCATCACGATGTCCCAGGAAAACGCCTTAAGGCTAATCCTGCAAATGAGACTCGCCTAAAAAGGCACCCAGAGCTTCTAGCTCAGGCACAAAACTCCACATTAAAGAAAGATTTGGCACCTGCCGCCTCACTCTCCATTCGCAGCCCCTCCTAGCCTTGTCCCCGCCCGGTGCCCTGGAAGCCCTGCGAAGGCCAGGCTTTCCCGCATGTGCCTAGGCCCAGCACCCCGGTCTCATCGCCGCGCAGGCAGAAGCCTCTAGAATGACTTCTTCATGGGATGGTTTTATGTTTTGATTGTATTATCACTTGTCCTGATTTTCTTCAGCTACAGTCTCCTTGACATGACCTACCACAGAAAAAGAAAAGAAAAGGAAAGAAAAGAAAAACAAGAAACTTGTTGAATAACTGCACCATAAATGTACAAAATGGACATGCTGCACTAGCTCCATGACAATGAGCACTCTTAGTGCTGCAATCATTTGTTTTACTTTCACACTTTCTATCATCTGGGTGCTTGGCTAGTTCTAATGTGTCCTGAGTCTGTGCTACATACATGCAGACATGTAGAAGTTTTCATTCACATCAGAATTATTAACTTCCTCAGCTACCCATTTGCAAGAGGGAGGTGCATGAGGAAAACGCCACTCTCCAAGCGTGCCCTAAAATATTGGCGCTGAGACTCCCTTCCCCGAGCAGTTAATACAGCTCAGCGCTCTGGGCAGCAGCCATGGCTCTGTGCTTCTCAGGAAAGCATTTGAGAGAAAATACTTTCAACTAATAAAATTACTGTTAGAATGACACCAAAAAAGTGTAGCATCTTCAAAGCTTTTGTTAATACTTTTGACGTTTACAAAATTACATACACAATTTATAATGTTTAGGCAATGTGCCTATTTATAAATGTAATTTTTAAGTCAGGAGGAAGTAAATCACTTTTTCTCAAACATGGGCAATGTTCAAAGCATTACCACCAGCAAAGTAATTTTGGATTAAGAGTAAACTTACCAACCGAAGAGTAACTATCTCTCGCATTGGAAATTCTGCATGTTGACGTGTGTTGCTCACGCTGGTGAACGAAGGCAGCACAGTGAGATTGCTGTCAGTTCCCAGGAAGCTGCCTTAAGTCATGTTAGTGTTTAACAACTAGTTCTGGGTTCCAGAAAACACTGTGCTAGGGAAGCAAAAACAGACTCTTTGGCTAGGGCTGTGGAAGGAGGGTGGGACCTCCTGAATTATACGACTGCATATGATGTAGCAAATTTATTTTGGCAGTGAATTCAGGCTGTTGCATTGTTTTTCTTTCATACTTAATTCAAATACATGTGGGTAAGTCACCTATGAAAGGAAAGATCCCTACTGGTCTGTAGAGCCCGGGTTAATTAGTTGCCTAATTAACTGCTCCATTCTGTCTCCGGGTCACAACACTGTGAGGCCAGAAACTGCAAGCTGTAAATGAGGTGCCCAAAGGGAAGTGTGTCCGACCCCACGTGAAAAGAGGCGCGTTTCTGAGGAGCCCAGGGGATGTCACAGGCCAGTCTTCTTCACCTTTCGGTGTAATGGCTGGTCTCCTCAGTTGTCCACAGAATACTATACAAAGCACCTAGAAAACAGTGCCTTAGCAGTGATCACGTCTCAGGTGACCCTGAACTTATCAAAACGCGTCATTAGTGAGACAGTTATTTGGAAACTGACGGGAAATTTATGACATCTTCCATTGGGCCAGTGGACTTGCCTTAGCGACAACAGGCCTTCTAACCACAGGCTCTAATGCCCTGTCCAGACCAAGCACAGTTTGATGTGGCTCCATTATAGCATCGCCTAAACTTTTCTTGAAGTTCAGGAATATGTCTTTCAGAACCCGACAGTGCTGCACAAGCCTGGCTCGCCAAACCAATCTAGTACAAAGTTTGTTTTTAGATTTCAAGCTCCTTGTTACTGCTTTGCAAGCAGATGTCTTCAAAGATATAATATGGTGACAAGATTATGTGATTTTGGGTGTAGCAATTCTGCCAGTTATAATTAAAAGGGCCAACATCCAAGTTTTGTTTTCTTTATAAACACTGTGGAGTATGTCAGTGGCCAAACTAAAATTACCCACGGAAGAGTGTGTGTTCTCTTCTTTCGCACAAGATAATGAAGATGGTGTGTGAAATGCGCCGTGGTTATAATAAGCTGACGGACTCGTGGTCCTACGCGCAAACTTGTCCAAATGTAATTATAAGAGTTTTAAGAGACTTGTTGCTTCCTGAACTGACTAGTCAAGTGACTCAAAAGTTAATATCTCCAAGTTAACAGCCTGACTTTCAAAGATCTACACTCATACCTTGGAAAGGAACTCCCTGGAATCAGCCTTCTTGTCTCACAGGGAGAAGACGGACGTTAGAAGCTTCCCAGTGCAGGCAGCCTCTGGCGCATTCTCTGTAGATGCTGCTTCTGGAAAGGTGAAGTGCATCCAAAAGTAAAGAGCAGCAGAGAGCTGAGGCCCGCGCTTCCCCGTTCATGCAGGACCTGCCCTGAGGCATGTGAGGTTGGGAGGGTAGAGCTGCTAGGCTCCAAGGCCTGAATCACAAGGGTAAGAGATCAGGTGGGGGCCCAGAGTCAGCCAGGGAGCATTTCAAAGCGATCATTTAATCACCGGCCTCTGTAGCAGCGGTTTCTTACACACAGAGGGAGAAATCAGTATAAAAGATTCAAAAAATCAACATGCCATTCTCAGGGATAGGGAGATTATCTAAGGCAGAGGGACATTGGTGCCAAATCTGGGCAAATCGGGGAAACTGAGGAAGTCTTTCTCCTGCTTCTGCTGGCCATTGTGCTTCACAAATTCTGCAGAGAAACTGAGGTCACAGTGGCTTCCCAGGAATGAGAGTTGGGGACTTCCAAGCTTCTGATGGGCGTTCCCTCCAAGCTGGTATGAATGAGTGGCTTGTAGTTTCCCAAACATCGTGCAGAGCCAGAGGACAAAACTCTCACTCAAACCAGCCTCGCATTTTGCTGCGATTTCATTTGCTTGGATGTTCTCAGTGGCCTAAGACCCATGTCTCCAGCCTCCGATTTACCAGACTGAACTCCGCAGCCATCTATAATGGTAACAGGAAAAGTGGCAACAATTTAAAAATAACTAAAGGTTTCTGAAACAACATCCAACCCCCGAACCTTTCCAGTCTGAACTGTTTTATATGTCCTTTCATTCCTGGGGTAGGCGTGCCTTGATAGGTGATGCTCATATTATCACATGCTCTCTTCACGTAAATATAATGTAGCCAGGGAGACCTTTTTCATCTGATCATTTAGTATCTGAGTAAACAGCAAGAGATTTACTCTAGCCCAGTTTGACCGCTGCGTTCTCGTCCAGGCTCACCTACACCATTTCCATTCACTCACCTACTTGGGTGCTCTGTGTTTGCCTCATGTCATCTGACTTCCACAGAGGAACCGAATATTGCCACCTCAGCATGCAACCCTTCCTCCTGGGCATCTCCCTGAAGTATTATACCATAAGGCAAATACATACTTCTATTGTGCTTCTGGTAGGTTCATAATTCTCTTTGCTATGAAAATGATCAAGGTTATAATGTTGCATTTATGTGTATGACCATTGCTTAATATCTACTTCATAGGCTATAAGCTCCATGAGGAAAAGAACCATGTCTATTTGGCTCATTATCACATCCCTCAATGTAATCCAATCCTTAGAACATGGGCACTCAAGTGCATTTCTGAGATGAGGGAATAATTGTCCAGATGCATTTTGATCGTGTTTTCCTGTGTTACAAAGGTTGTCTATTTGTATTATACTAGGGGCTCAGTGCACGAATTCATGCACCTTGAAAGGAACTGTGGGCTGTGAGGCTGCAGTGGGCACAGGGCGGTTCTCGGCCCACCCTCTGTGCTCCCACCGGGCCCCTCCCACCACAGCCCCCTGTCTCCTGTCTTCCGGCAGCCCCGCTCCTGCCACCACTGCTCCCACACACTGACAGCGTCGGCCCTGCTCACACCCACTGACAGCGCAGAGCAGCTGGGGCCAGCGCCAGCAGCAGGTGCAAGCGGGACTGGCGCCATCAGTGGGTGCAAGCACCTGTCAGGACTGCAGCGCGCGGAAGCAAAGAATTTTCAGGCTCGCCCCGATGACAGCAACCAGTGCCCTGCCTTGGTCTGGTGCCCCAACTCACCTGCTTCACCATCCCGCTGCAGCCAGTGTCCACCATGTTCTGCCACCTGCTGCTGACACATATCATGTTTAGCTCATGCCCCCTGGTGGTCAGCGCACGTCATAGCGACTGGTTGTTCAGTTGTTCTGCTGTTCAGTCTATTTGCATATTAGGGTTGTATATATATAGATAATGTCTGGCGGAGCTCCTATGGAACGTAGGCGCTGTTATACTATCAATACTGGTCAGGTTCAGTAACCCTAGCTTCTGTAACAAACAGTCCCAACATTTAGCAGTCTGACAAATGGGAGGCTGTCTTACTCTTGGCACGATCAAATGTGGATTGGGAATGCAGGCTTCTCTCCCCCACACATGGCGGACTCAGTCTGCTTCCTCCTACTGCTCATCCCCCTGTGAAGCCCCGCAGCCCTCCCGAGAATCTCGTCTCTACCATTCAACAAGCAGAGAAACAGAAGGAGGAAGCCTGTGCGTGGGTATATCTCTTCTGTCCACGTTGTCTTGGCCAGAATACAGTCACATGACCCCACTTGATTGCAATGCAGGCTGGGTAATGTGGCCTTCCTCATGCCACACGTGGTTTCAAGGTAATTAAAATTTGCCAGCAGTTACTGGATCTTCAGAAATTATATTATCAATGAGGAAAGTGCAGTGCTCAGAACCAAACTCTAAAGTAAGGCAACTGCCCACATTAAATGGACAGAGTTGGTGGTATTGTGTATGTGTGGGGAAGTGCTACATGGTTGGTAAGTACATTTTTCCTGCTGCAGAGAATCTAAAAACAAATACATTTTGAAAATAAACCATGAAGAATCAGCTGGAGGTTACATAGATTTTTATAATTTACTTTCGGATTTTTTGCTTTCATATTGTATTAATTAATGTGTCATAATGAAAATAGCTTTTCACGAAATGGAAGTTATACTATCAAGCTGCAATGGGTATAATCTATTGCTAAATTTCAGCGGCATCTCAAGCAGAGTGCTGCCACTCTGGGAGCAGATGCTCTCCTCCAATGTCCCCGTAAGATCCTGGCCAACAGACCAGGAAAGTGGGGCGGACACAGGGCTGACCCTTCACTCCCAAGGCACACAGTCCCCTGGTGGATAAAGCAGGGAGAAGCACATGCACAGTAACTACCTGGCAGTATTGTAAAGAGGACGTTTTAGGTTTGACATTGAAGATATTTTTGAAGAATAATTTATCTGGGAGAAAATTAATTTGCTCTATAGAACTGCCAAATTTAGTATTGTTCTACCTAATGCATGTACATCAACATTACGATATGGGAAGTTTTCTCCTTTAAGTTTTCCCTTTGAAAAAATATGTAGCATAGACCTTTGTTACTCTTTGATGTACAAAGCAAACATTAAGTTGGATTATGTAACAGAAGCAGAGTAAAGTTAAAACCAAGGTCATGTATGGAATCCATGTGGTCATTGTTTAGTCATGGTATGCTTTGCCATAGAGAAGTGCTTACCAATTTTGTGCTTTTATCTTTACTAATCAGCAATTCATTGAATACCTTTTACTATCTTTGCTTTTTTCCATTTCCTGGGGAGAAGAGAGGTATGTAGAGTCCTTCTTAGTCAGTATTTCCATCCACGTCTCTCTCCCCTCTTTTTGTCTCACTTCTTAGATAATGAAAGGTGGTAGCTAAACTTAGTTCCTTATTCCATTGAATGTAAGATTATGTCAATTATAAGATGTGCCTTTTTTTCTTTACTGTGGAGTAAGAAAAAACAGTGCTGCTTAAACTATAGTGTAATGCTTTTTTATCACCTGTATTTTTTATTCTGTAGTTATCAAAGGAACGGTTTTAGAGTTAGACACATTTTTATCATATTTCACACTTGTGCAAACATAAAAAGCAAAACAGAAGTAAAATAAATCGGTTAAAGTCTTCCTAAAATTTCTGCTTATTTTTAGTCCACATCTTCTGAATTCATTTCTGACGCAGTTGTTGACGTGTGTATGCTCACATGTTCTGTGCCACCGCGAACATTAGCCGCCTTCGAAGATCACTCCATTGTTACTCCCAAGACTCCCTCTCAGCGGCTGACGCTCTCAGACAGCAAGTTTTCATGAGCAAGCACAGGTGAAGATAACTCTGTCACAACCAGGGCCTGGTCCATAATGGTATTAAAGTGATTTTCATTAAGATGTGTAAAAGTACATCAGAAATTTGTTAAAGGCTCTTTTTTAACTTGCATTTGAAAACATAACCCATGCTTATCTCAAACATGTCCCATCGGTTCGTTTCCGGAATATAAAATGTAACTAACATTACATATCTTTTCCTTATTTATTTAGCCCTTTATATTAACACTAGAGGCCTGATGCAGGAAAATTAGTGCAAGAGTAGGCCTTCCATTCCCCAGCTGCCAGCACCAGCTTCCCTCCAGCAGCCGGACCCAGGCTCCCATCCTCCGGCTGCCAGCAGGCACCCAGGACCCGGGAGCCAGGCTGGCTTCCTCCAGCCATCCACAGGCACCCGGGGGGACCCAGCTGGCTTTCCTTGGGCCCAGCTTTGTCAGGAAGGACGTCCGGAAGACATCCGTTCTAATTAGCATATTACCCTTTTATTATTATAGATAGGTGTTTAATTGTAAAGGACACTCCTTTGGAATGTACACCTTTCCTTCTTAGTATAAATGCTTCACATTATGATTTTAATGAAGATCACTGTGTTAATTATAATTCACAAATTATTTTCATAGAGACAGTAAACTTCTCATAAAATTCATGTAGGTACTGTATATTATAATCTTAGTTTCTCTTTACTCAAACTTTTACATTCTAAATTTAACTCTGGCCTCTCAAAGTCAATGGCAAGTCAGGGTAAGCCTTCCTTACTTACTGCATTATTGTGTTCCTGAGGAACTGTGGACAAATCAAGTATTCTTAAATAGAATGTTTTCTACCACCTTAGATTTTTGCTTCAAAGATCCCTTCCTTAATATTTTATAGCTCGTGACATTCTACCCACTTTGCAAAAGAAGTGAGGCAAAAAGAGGGGAGAGAGACATTGATGGAAATGCCTCTCTTCTCCCCAACAAATGGAAAAAAGCAAAGATAGTAAAAGGTATTCAATGAATTGCTGATTAGTAAAGATAAAAGCACAAAATTGGTAAGCACTTCTCTTTGGCAAAGCATACCATGACTAAACAATGACCAAATGGATTTCATACATGACCTTGGTGTTTAGCCTTCTCTGCTTCTGTTACTTAACCTGAAAGCCAACTTAATGTTTGCTTTGGACATCAAAGAGTAACAAAGGTCTATGCTACATATTTTTTCAAAGGAAAAACTTAAAGGAGAAAATTTCCCATCTGGTAATGTTGATGTACGTGCATTAGGCAGAGCAATGCTAAACTGGGCAGTTCTAGAGAGCAAGTTACCTCCTGCACTCTCGCCCAAACCGCTCTTTAAGATAGATAAAGTTATGCAAACGTTAGCTTAACTCTATTTGGGCGCATTCAATGTTTATAACAAGATCCTAACAAATACTTTTGTGAAGTCTTAAACTCATGTATTATGAATAATAAACCCAATGAGTATCTGGTTTAGATTTGTCTTGTTTTATAGGCTGGCTTAAATTGGAGACATTTTGGTTTCCTTTTATACATTAGCACCCCTCAACATATTCTGCTGAACACTGTAACTCTGACCTAACAACTTTTCCATAAAAGCAAAAATTCTTTATCAACTCCATTATATTTTTATTTGTTTTTTCCCTGTGTATTTCTGTTTTAAAACACATTTTTCCGTGGTAGTGACTATGTAAGTGTTAGGAATGCAACTAGACAGATGGACTGACCGTGGTTACCAAGGGAGCAGTTTCCTTGGCGATGGCCAACTGTCACCAAAGCAGTTCACAGTCTCTTTCCTTCTCATGTGACTTGCTCTCACATGCTGCAGGACTTGGGCAATGGGACCAGCCCCCATCCACAGCCCCTAATGTTCATGAAACATGCAATTCAGAGCAGGTGGTGAACGGTGATGTTCTTTGAGAAGCTTTATAAGGCCCTAGGCCACAATTCAACCTTGAAGGATTTTTGGTTTCTCCAACTTTCAATTCCAGTCATTGACAAAGATCCAAAAATATACCAACCAATGTCCAAAGTCAAAGCTGCTAAAGATCCAATAAAAAGAGAGAACTCTTTTGCAGAGTAAATATTTTCTAGTGGTTAAAGGGAGAGCTATGAAGAATCAGGCATTTTCTTAACTATGACTTGCAGTCAAACGACATTGCTTCTTTGCCAATATTTCTATAAGTCATGAATAAGAATATTAATACTTGTTGTTATAGTATTTAATCCTCTAATGAAAGTCTATGATTAAGATTGGTTGATTTTTTTACTCTCCAGAAAGGTTAGAAAAAATGGTTATATTCTTAAAAATTGAAATATTTAAAGTGACATGCAAAAATTATAATAGACAATTGTTTTCCAAATAAGGTATTAAATATACATGATATATATATAAGTACAGGTGACCCCTGAATAGTATGTTTGAACTGTGCAAGTCCATTGATGTATGGATTTCTTTCACTAAATACCTGCACTGCTTTCTATCTGTCGTTGGAATACTGGATGTGGACAGTCAACTATATGCATTGACCAACACTATTTTATATAGGGGACCAGAGCATCCATGGGTTTTGGTATTCACGGGGGTTTCTGGGATCAACCCTGAGTGAATACTGAGGGACACCTTAAGTGTTGTGGGAGTCGAACGTTATACATTAGTTTTCTATCACAAGGAGGCTGGGGTTGTTGGGTCTCTAAGCCCTGTGTTGTTAGAGGACCAACTGTATCTTCTGAAAGTGAGGGCTCTGTGGTAAATGTCTTATGTGTGATATATCATTCCCCTCACAATAAGTCTGGCTGTCAGGCACTGTTAATATTCCCACTTTACAGATGAAACAGGGGCTTTGAAAGATGAAATTGTTGACCAAAGTTCCACAGCTAGTAATTAGGGTGAGGACCTGGACTCCAGGCACAGGCTACCAGTCTCACAGTGCACACCATGCTCCGCCCCCTCCTATCCTATAGACTTCTTTCTCTGTGTGTCACATGGTGCTAAGGAGACACTGGGGGAGACGGGGCGGGGGGGTGGAGTTGGGGGCCGGGGGGAGGGGAGCATTGCAGAAAGACTTGGAAAAACAGAAGAGCATTTGGTCTTAGGCCCCCACACTGAAAGGGCCATTTTTCCTGAGAGGAGCTGCCCCCAGTAGCCACAGGGCAGGAAAAGACAAACCGGCCCCAGGGGATACGGCCAGCCCCGCCCTCGGGAGCCCCGCCTGCCACACCCTGCACTGTGAGCTTTTCCGAGGAAACAAGAGCAGAGGCCAAGTTTACCCTTTGAACAGTCTCAGGAGCATCAGTGACTGGATGGGGGAGGGGCCATCCGCCTGCTGCGCGTCCTGGAAACCAGCCTGGCACTTTCCCCACAGGGGAGAGCTGATAAAAACCAGGTTTCCAGCGGGCCACGCTGGTCTCCATACAAGGATCTCTGTTCAGCCGAGGGCAGAGTAATATTTGGGCCGCTTATGCAGGAGGAGCTCTGTGACAGGGAAACACACCCAACACATTCCCTGGAAGTTAAACAGCACTTCCCCCACCTAAAGCCCTTTCAGAAACAGACTTTTGAGGGACTAAGGTTGACCCCGGCTAGCAGGCAAAGGCGGGCAGAGGCTGAGCCGGGGAAGCAGGGGAAGGTTGCTGACCAGTCCTGGGCCTCATGCTATTTATAAACCTACTTCAGGGGGAAGACTGGCCCCTCCTGCTTGCAGCCAAGGCCTGTGGAGACACACAAATGGTGCATCAGTGGATCGCTTGGATTTTCAAGCAGATTGCTAAAAGCCAAAGGACAGTGCCTGACAGTGTCAGCGCCCAAGCACCTCACAGGAATTGGCAGGCAGAACAGAAGAGTGGGGTCCAAAGTGAGCCCCAGGGGCACTCACCTCTGCTGAAGCAAATGCCACTCGCTTTTCCCCCCTCTGCTCCCTTTTTGCCTTTTCTCTTTTTTTCCTCCCTTTTTTCTTCTCCTCTTTTTTTTATTTTTTTCTCTTTCCATTCTTTGTTTTCCCTTTTTAAATTTATCTTCTTTATCTATCTGTTTTATTGATTTGTTATTATTCTAGTCTCTGTTCTTTCCTTCATATATCTAATTTTCCTCTTCCTCTTTCCTACTTAATTTTTTCCTTTTCCTTTTTTCACTTCTCATTTTTTCCGCTTTTCTTTCTCATCTTTTTTCTTTTCATATTTTAGGACTATCTGTGTTTTCCTCTATTTTCCTTTTTAGTTTTTTTCTTCTCATGTCTTTTCTCCCTCCTTTATTTTAAACTCTTTTCCCTCCTCTATTCCTCTAATTCTTTACTCTTATTTCCTTTAATTCAGCTCTGCATCTACATATTCTGCCCCCCCCCCTTTCCTTATTGTTTTGGTTTGTGCTTTCTTATTTGATTATTTGTTTTGTTTTCTTCTCTTACTTTTTCTTTCTTTTTTTCTATCATTCTTGCTCTCTTTTCTCTCTCCTGATTCTTCTCTGGTGGCCATTTTTGTTGGTGTTGTGGGGCCGTGTGCACGTTTTTGGTTTTGTTCTTCTGTTCCATGGTTTGTTGTGTGGTAGTTTGCTCTGTTTGGTCAGCACTTCCACAACAGCTTGCACAACATGGTCGGGGTGAGCCACATAGTCAGCCAGCCTGAGAGGAGACCCCATCCAGGAAAGGGACAGTAACATTCAATACCCAACTACAACAGGAGAGCCCAAATAACTCAAGTAAGGGACTTTCCTAGAGCACCCAGCTCAGGAGGTCTGAGAGACTGCACCCCTGGGTCCCACAGAACACCTACTATATAGGCCCACTCCACCAAGCTGAGAGGCATAGCAGTTTGATCTAATACATAGAAACAAAACAAAGGGACAGCAATAATGGGGAGACAAAGAAACAGCTCCCCAAATTAAAGAAAAGGAGGATTTGCCAGAAAATTAACTAAATTAAATGGAGGTAAACAATTTGTCAGATAAAGGATTCAGAGTAAAGGTAATAAGGTTACTCAAAGAATTCATTGAGAACTACAAGCAACCTAATGTTAATTATACGGGTTTTAACGAGAGCTACACCAACATGAAAAGAAACCTTGAAATAATAAATAAGAATTAATTAGAAGTGAAGAATGACATAGCTAAAGTAAAGAACACCCTGGAAGGATTCAACAGTAGACTAGAAGAAGCTGAGGACCAAATCAGCAAACTAGAAAAGATAACGTAGGGAAAAAAACAAACAAAAAAAACACCCATTCAGAGCAGCGAATGGAAAAGAAAAAAAGTAAAGAAGGAAGAGAGTCTAGGGAAGCTTTGGGACAACATGAAACATAACAACATTCACATTATAGGGGTACCAGAAGAAGCAGAGTCTGAGAAAAGAATAGATAAGCTGTTTGAAGAAATAATGGCAGAAAATTTCCCTAACCAGGTGAAAGGAAAACTCACTCAACTTCAGGAAACACAGAAAGTCCCAATCAAGATAAACCTCAAAAGACCCACACCTATGCACATATTAATTAAAATGGCAAAGAATAAAGACAAAGAAAGAATCTTAAAGGCTGCAAGAGAGAAAACAAAAGTTACCTACAAGGGAGCTCCCAATAGACTGTCAGCTGACTTCTCAATAGAAACACTTCAAGCCAGAAATAAATGGCATGAAGAATACAAGGTAGCAAAAACCAAGGGACTGAACCAAGACTACTCTATCCAGCAAGGCTATCATTCAAAATCGAAGGTGAAATAAAGAGCTTCACAAACAACAACAAAAAGGCCACAAGAGTTTATTACTACCAAACCAGCACTGCAAGAAGTGCTAAAGGGCCTGGTGTAAGAAGAAGAAATACAGAGAAAGAGAAGGACACAGGTATAAAGAATAACAATGGCAATAAATAAGTACCTATCAATGATGACCTTAAGTATAAATGGCTTCAATGCTCTAATCAAAAAACATAGGGTAGCTGAACGGATAATAAAACATGACCCACATATATGCTGTCTACAAGAGAAATCCAGCTCAGAACAAAGGATTCAGACAGAATGAAAGTGAAGGGATGGAAAAAAAATTTTCCAGTCTCTTGGAAATGAAAAATATGTTGGGGTAGTAATACTCATATCTGACAGAATACAATTCAAAGTGAATGCAATAATAAGAGATAACAAAGGCCACTTTATAACACTAAAGGGATCAATACAACAAGAACCTGTAACTCTGGTAAAACTATATGAACCCAATATAGAAGCATCCAAATATATATAAAAAAAAAATCTTCTGGGGGATTTTAAAGAAGAGATCAAGAACAGTACAATCATAGTAGGGGATTTTAATGCCCCACTGACATCACTGGATAGATCTTCCAGAAAAAAAAATCAACAAGGAAACAGAGGCCTTAAATGACACACAAGATCTGATGGATCTGATATTTACAGAACATTTTACCCCAAAGCCACAGAATATACATTCTTCTCAAGTGCACATGGGACATTTTCAAAGATATACCACATGTTAGGACACAAACTCTCTACAAGTTCAAGAAGACTGAAACCATAGCAAACATCTTCTCATATCACAATGGCATGAAATTAGAAATCAAATACAAGAAAACACACAAAAACATTTAAACACATTGAGGCTAAATAGCATGCTATCAAACAATGAATGGGTTACCAAAGAAACCAAAGAAGAAATAAAAAACATCCTGGAAACAAATGAAAACGAACACACAACAACCTAAAATATATGGGACACAGCAAAAGCAGTCCTAAGAGAGAAGTTCATAGCATTACAGGCCTACCTCAAAAAACAAGAAAAACTTTTCATAAGTTATCTAACTCTACAACGTAAAGACTTAGAAAGAGAATAATAAGAAAAGCCCAGAGTAAGTAGAAGGAAGGAAATAATAGAGATCAGAGTGGAAATAAATGACATACAGATTTAAAAAATTTAAAAGATCAATAAAACCAAAAGCTGTTTTTTTGAAAAGATAAACAAGATTGTTGAACCGCTAGCTAGAATCATTAAGAAACAAAGAGAGCAGACCCAAATAAACAAAATCAGAAATGAAAGGGGTAAAGTAACAACTAACCCCACAGAAATACAAAGGATCATAAAAAAATACCATATATGATTATATTCTAACTAGAGGCCCGGTGCACAAAAATTTGTGCACTCGGGGGGGGAGGGGGGTCCCTCAGCCTGGCCTGTGCCCTCTCGCAGTCTAGGACCCCTTGGGAGATAACGACCTGCTGGCTTAGGCCTGCTCCCGGGTGGCAGAGGGCAGGCCCAATCCCTAGGTGCAGCCCCTGGTCGGGCTCAGAGCAGGGCTGATTGGGGAGTTGGGGTGCCGCCCCCTGTCACACTCAAGGCAGGGTCGATGGGGAGGTTGTGGAGCAACCCCCTGTCACACACAGAGCAGGGCCCATCAGGGGGGTTGGGGCTCTGTACCCTGTCACGCACAGAGCAGGGCCCATCAGGGGGTTGGGGTGCTGCCCTCTATCACCCACAGAGCAGGGCGGATCAGGGGGTTGGGGCGCCGCCACTCTCACACTCAGGGCAGGGCTGATGGGGAGGTTATGGCTCTACCCCGTCACACACAGAGCAGGGCCCGTGGGGGGGGGGGAGCTCCCCCCTATCAGGCACAGAGCAGGGTGGATAGGGAGGTTGTGGCCCCGCCCCCTGTCACACACAGAGCCGCAGGGCGATCAGGGGGTTTGGGTGCTGCCCCCTGTCATGCTGATTCCAGTGCCGGGAGGCCTCACGGCTCCACTGATCCCGGTGCTGGGAGGTATATTACCCTTTTACTATATAGGGTAGAGGCCTGGTGCACGGGTGGGGCCGGCTGGTTTGCCCTAAAGGGTGTCCTGGATCAGGGTGGGGGTCCCCACTGGGGTGCCTCGCCAGCCTGGGTGAGGGGCTGAGGGCTGTTTTCAGGCTGGGGGTGACTGAACTCCCAAACGCTCCTTTTTTCCTTTTTTTTTTTTTTTTTTTTTTAATTCTGTGCCAGCTTTAGCTTGAGGCTTGGCTCCAGCTCTTAGGCCTCTGGCTGAAAGTAGGTTTCTGGCCTTTGCTTACAATGTTGCCAATCTGCTGGCTGAAGTTGGGCATATTTGTTACAATGTTTCTTAAACTGCCGGCTCAGAGGCCTGCAGCCGCAGGCGGGGAACGTTGGTTTCCTCCGTCACTGAGGCAACCAAGCCTCATGTTAGTTTCAAGCTGCCTGGCTGCCGGCGCCATCTTGGCTGACAGTTAATTTGCATATCTCGCTGATTAGCCAATGAAAAGGGTATCGGTCGTACGCCAATTACCATGTTTCTCTTTTATTAGATAGGATAAACTGGACAACCTGGACAAAGTAGGCATATTCCTAGAAAAATACAATCTTCAAAACTCAATCAGGAAGAAGTAGAAACCCTAAATAGGCCAATAACTACTGATGAAATTAAAGCAGTAATAAAAAATAAAAAATTAAAAAAAAAAAACTCCCAGCAAACAAAGCCCTGGTCTGGAAGGCTTCACAGGGGAGTTTTACCAAACATTCAAAGAACAAACACCTAACCTCCTCAAACTACTCCAAAAATTTCAAGAGGAAGGAGCACTTCCAAGGTCTTTCTATGAGGCAACAATTACCCTAATACCAAAACCAGATAAAGACACCTCAAAGAAAGAGAATCATAGACCAATATCCCTGAAAAACATAGATGCTAAAATCCTCAGCAAAATATTTACAAATCAGATCCAGCAATACATTAAAGAGATCTTACACCATGACCAAGTCAGATTTACTTTAGGAAATCAAGGCTAGTATAATATTCACAAATCAATAAATGTGATACATCACATAAACAAATTGAAAGACAAAAATCACGTAATCATATCAATTAATGCAGAAAAAGCATTCAACAAAATCCAACACCCTTTTTTGAAAAAACTCTCAGCAAAGTGGGAATAGAGGGATCATACCTCAACATAATAAAATCCATATATGACAAACCTACAGCCGACATTATACCCAATAGACAAAAACTAAAACCATTTCCCCAAAAAACAGGAACCTAACAAGGATGCCCACTTTCACCACTCCCTTTTTTCCCCAGAGGGGAAAGGAGAGGGAGAAAGAGGAACATCAATGATGAGAGAGAGTCATTGATTGGCTGCCTCCTGCACGACCCCTATTGGGGATCGAGCCTGCAACCCAAGCATGTGCCCTTGACCGGAATTGAACCCGGGACCCTTCAGTCCATAGGCCAAACCAGCTAGTGCACTTTCACCACTCTTATTTAACATAGGACTTGAAACCCTAGAGATAGTGATCAGCAAGAAGAAGAAATAAAAAGCATCCAAATTGGAAAGGGGGATGAAAAACGGTTATTATTCGCAGATGACATGATAGTGTACATAGAAAACTCTAAAGACTCCAAAAACCTACTATATTTAATAAATGAATTCCATAATGAAGCAGGATAAAAAATTAACACCCAGAAATCCATGCCTTTTTCATATACCAATAATGAACTTTCAGAAAGATAAGCTAAAAAAAAAAAAATCCCATTTACCATTGCAACAAAAACATTAAGATACTTAGAAATAAACTTAACCAAAGAGATAAAAGATGTTGCTCAGAAAAGCACAGGACAATGAAAAGAGAGATAGAAGGAGATATAAACAAGTGGAAGAATATACCATGTTTGTGGATTATTAGAATCAACATCATTAAAATGTCCATATTACCCAAAGCAATCTATAGATTCAATGCAATTCCTATTAAAATACCAACTGCCTACCTCACAGACAGAAAAAAACACTCCACAGCTTTCTATGGAACCAAAAAAGACCCTGAATAGCCACAGAAATCTTGAGAAAGTTGGAGGAATCACAATACCAGGTATCAAGTTATACTACAAGCTACCGTACTCAAAACAGCCTGGTTCTAGCACAAAAACAGGCATATAAATCAATGGAAGAGAACAGAGACCCCAGAAATTGACCCAAGCCAATATGCTCAATTAATATTTGACAAAGGAGGCAAAAGCATACAATGAAGTAAAGATAGTCTCTTCAATAAATGGTGTTGGAAAAATTGGACAGGTACATGAAAAAAAAATGAAACTAGAGCACCAACTTACACTATACACAAGAATAAACTCAAAATGGATAAAAGACTTACGGGTACATGTAAGTTGTAAAACCATAATAACTTTAGAAGAAACCATAGGCAGCAAAATCTCAGACATCTCTCATAGCAATATGTTTAGGGAGAAAATAAACAAATGGGACTACATCAAAATATAAAGCTTCTATACAGAAAAATAAAAGAGAGCCCATTACATAGGATAACATATTGCCAACGGTACATCCAATAAGGGGTTAATTTCCAAAATATATAGGGAACTTATACAACTTAACAAAAGAAAGGCAAAAAGAACCCAATAGAAATATGGACACTTCTCCAAAGTAGACATACAGAAGGCCAAAGAACATATGAAAAAATGTTCACAGTCACTAATCATCTGAGAGATGCAAATTAAAACGACAATGAGGTATAACCTCACACTTGTCAGAATGGCTATTATCAGCAAATCAACAAATGACAAGTGTTGGCAATAATGTGGAGAAAAAGGAACCCTCGTGCACTGCTGGTGGGAACGCAGAGTGGTGCAGCCACTATGGAAAACAGTATGGCGTTTCCTCAAAAAATTAAATGTGGAACTGGGTCACAGTGATCCCACTTCTAGGAATGTATTATAAGAAACCCAAAACACTAATCAGAAAGAATGCATGCACCCCTATATTTATAGCAGCACAATTTACAATAGCTAAGATCTGGAAACAGGCCAAGTGCCCATCAGCAGATGACTGGATAATAAAGCTGTGGTACATTTACACAATGGAATATTACACAGCTGTAAAAAAAAAAAAAAAGAAAGGACTCCTACCATTTGCAACAGCTGGGGTGGGCCTGGAGGGTTTATGCTAAGTGAAATAAGCCAGTCAGAGAAAGACAAGTACCACATGATCTCACTCATATGTGGAATTTAAGGAACAAAATAAACTGATGAACAAAACTGATCCAGAGACATAAAAGCATGTAAGAAACTATTGAATATCAGAGGGAAGGCGGGGGTGGGTGGGTGGGTGGGAAGAGATTAACCAAAGGGTTTGTATGCATAACCATGGGTAAAGACAATAAGGTGATGAAGGCCTGGGGTGGGGGCCGAGGTTAGGCTAGAAGAGGTCAAGAGGTGGGGGAAAGGAGGTTACATGTGATATTTTCAACAATAGGATTTTTTTTAATTTAAGGATTTTTATAAAACCTTTCTCTGCTTTTCAGAGCGCATTTGAAAGCATTTCTTGAGAGCTTGTTTGGAGGTTCTAGCAGGGGAGCACAGCTACTCGTATACACTTGACCGAAGACCGGTCCTCTCCTGGGGGGGTAGGTCGTCCTCTTCGACCGAGTGCGCAGCTTCGGGAGGGATGCACATGGATCGGTGAGGGAGGAGGGGGACACCTGCCTAGCCAGCCAGATCAGCCGAATCAACCCTGGCGATCAATGGGGTGACAGATGTCGCAGCCAGATCGCCCTCACATCCTGAAAGCATTTCTTAATTTGGTAATCGGGTACTAAGTATAAAGTATTTACAGTATTTTTTCTTTCTGACAATGGAGGCCTCCTGACTATGGCCTGTTGCAACTCCGTATTTAGCAGCCACTGTGTGCTTTGGGGTTGCTGGGTTTCGTGCTTGGTATCATCTGGTATGATTCATGCTGATGTCAAGCATCAGGAAAGGCAGTCATCAAGATCTATTACTGTAGAAATTATCACTCGCAGCTTCTTTTCTTGGTTAGTTTCCTGCATGGTGAAACGCCTTGTGACGTCAAGTGTACATTTTTAGTAAGTTTGGTTATTAAAATAGGGGTTCTGAAGTCCCGTGTGGCCTCAAGGTTAATCACGAAGCATCTAAGTAATGCCAAGCAAAATCTTAGACATGGCTTCCACTTACCCACCATCTTTGACTAAAAGTGGCGTGGCTCAGGCTCCTGCCTTGACCCTACCTTTTTCCTAGCAGAGGTGAGGGTCAGGTTCAGGTTGGCTGCAGTTTAATCAGACAATAAAAGGAAGCCAAGAGCTACAGTGTAGGCTTACCAGACTGTTGCTTGCTTACTTGGGGAAGAAGTCTGTTACATAACGCTCAGGGCCATACGGCAAAAGCCTGTTGCCTCTCTTGCTCTTTGTGGCAGGTGGACAATGATAGACTAGCTTCTCTGAGCGTGATGTGGCCAGCAGTGGCTCTGAAAAATGTAAGCACTCTAAGGCAGCTCATGTGACAGCCACGAACGACCCGGGCATGATGCCGGACCTGCTTATGGTGTGACGCCTTCCTACAAGCAAGGTGGGGGAGAGGCTAGATAAGTCAAAAACTATTCTAAGCAAGCACATATCACAACAAACTAGTACATATGTCATTAGGATAAACTATTCTTTAGTCTCAATATAAAACTGTATCATTTTGCATGTTAAAACTTTTTGTAAAATCCTCTCCAAAGCTAATATCCAAACTAAGGTTAGCCAGTATTCAAATGTCTTTTCAACTGTTTTTTAAAATATTTGGTGTTCAGCTAACTCTTTAGATTGTAATCCTATCAATTAGGAATTGTTTCTTTATCCTTGTCATACAATGAATTATTAAAATGTTAGAATTTTTCAAGATTTACAGTTATCTGTTTAAACATATATATATATATATTAAAACTTATGAAAAAAATTTAAAGGGTCTCTGAAATAGCTTCAATATTCATTTTTAAAACCTGTTTTAGCATACATTTTCTTAATTTTTTCTGCACTATCAAAATACACATCACATGTTCGCCATGACTGTACCTTTTTTGCTTGCCCCTCCCATGTTCATGTTCTGTGTTCTGACTGTAGCATACAGCAGAAGCATGCATTCAAAAACATGTTTGCTGAGCACATACTAGGTGCCTGTCACTGTTCTAGGCCCCAGGGACACAAGGGAAAGCAAAGCCCCCCCAACCCTTTACAGGAATTCTATTCTATGGAAAAGATAAGCAGTAACCAAATAGATAGGTAAATATATACGTCAGATGTGAAGAGTGCTAGGGAGACAAGTAAAGTAAAAGAAGGTACAGAGAGACGTGGGGACGCTCTGTGTCATTTGGTCACTGATTCAAAATACTAGAGGCCCGGTGCACGACATTCACTCCCACAGTCCGGGATCCCACGGGGGATGTCCGCCTGTCATGGAGGCAGGAGAGGCTCCCGCCACTGCCGCTGAGCTCCCTAGCCATGAGCCCGGCTTCTGGCTGAGCAGCGCTCCCCCGTGGGAGTGCACTGACCACCAGGGGACAGCTCCTGCGTTGAGTGTCTGCCCCCTGATGGTCAGTGCACGTCATAGTGACCGGTCGTTCTGCTGTTCGGTCAATTTGTGTATGAGCCTTTTATTATATAGGATTCTTGTGAATCACTGAGACTCACTGTGTGCCAGGCAGCATGGCAGGCAGCAAGAATAAAGTACAGGGCAAGACAAACATGAAGAGCAGGGCAGCACAAGCCTGGTCATCCCCTTGACCCACACAAGTCTCATCTGTCCCTGTCGCAGTGGGGGTAGCAATACAGGCTGGTTCACCCTGGTGCTCGCTCACCTTGTGGTCTCTCCCCTGTTCATTAGCTCAGCTCTAACGCCCACAAATACACATCAGCTTGGGACAAAGCACATGGACCCCCAGTCTTTCTTCTGGCAGAACCCACTGTCTCTACAAGAGAGTCCCCTTGCCAAAACCAGTTGGGCTCAGTGGAAAGAGCATCGGCCTGCGGACTGAAGGGTCCCAGGTTCGATTCTGGTCAAGGGCATGTACTTCGGTTGCGGGCACATCCCCAGTGGGGAGTGTGCAGGAGGCAGCTGATCGGTGTTTCTCTCTCATCGATGTTTCTAACTCTCTTTCCCTCTCCCTTCCTGTCTGTAAAAAATCAATAAAATATATTATTAAAAAGAGAGAGAGAGAGTCCCCTGAAGCCTTCACACTTCATTAGGAGAGGGAGCGATCCACATTCATTCCCATGAGGAGGAAAGAAGAAAAGCCACAGCTCTACTCTCAACACCTTTCATCTTTCGGACTCTGTAGGGAGCGGCTATAGGGTTAAGCCTCAGACTGACCTGTTGGCAAAGCCACAAACAAGTCCCAGTTTAGAGGGAACAGTCCTCTTAGCATGATTAGGCTTGACCTTATGACATTCTCTAGATCTTATCTGGGTAGCTAATGGGCTGAGGGAGATGCAGCAAGTGCTGCCAAAACAAGTGAAACTCACAACATTGTAACTATGGTGACCACTACCTTGTTTACCTCTGGCTATAAAATAAAGGCTCAGCTTGCCTCTGGATCTCTCTCTGTGGCCTCAGCCAGGCACAGGAAGATCCACCTAGAACCAGATTATTCTCTTTGTCACTTCTTCATCCTTCACCACCCTCACTCAGGCTTGTGAACCCTTGGCTGAGCTGGCTAGGCACAGGACTCTACATTTTATATAGGCAAGTGGGAGATTTCAAATTATGAGATATGAGAAGTAAAAAAATGTGACAAATAAAAGAAAACACAGTCAATAGAAACAGATCAACAGATGACTCAGTTATTGAAATTAGTAAAGGCTTTAAATAATTTTTATAAATACATAAAATTATTTCTAGGCAAAGATGGATATAATGAGGGTATTTCTGGCAAGAAATTGAAACTTTCCAAAGAACCAACTAAAAATTCTAGCATTAAAAAATACATAATATCTGTTATTTTTTAAAGTTCATAGATGAGGCTTAGAAGGAAATTGGATACCGAGAAAGAAAAGGCTAAGACAAGTCAATTAAACATATTCAAACTGAAGCCAGGGGCAGGGAAAGGTTGAAAAAAATAAATACATGTAGAGAGCATTGGTGAACTATGGGGAAATACCAAATGGTCTAATTATATACTTGGAGTCCAGAAAGGAAAACAGAGAATAGAACAGAAAAACATTTGAAGAAATGATGTTGAATCTTTTTCAAATAAAGCGAACCCATAGATCCAAGAAGCTCAACAAACCTCCAGCCAGTATGAATGCAAAATAAATCACACAGAATGAAATAGATTAGACCAGGTTAAATAGGTTTCTTTTCTGAGGAATTTCTTAGAGTCTTTAGCATATACATTAGAAATGACCATACTTGTGTGGGGGAATATAATATACATATTTTTCCATTTTTAAAATAGGAAAGCCTTTTTTTTTTTAAGAGTGACTTTTTTTTCTGTGGGGCTATCTTTCTCAGGTACATACTTTGGGAAATGTTGGCTAGTGGTAAGAAGAGATGTATGAACAGAATCTTAAAATTGTAAGTTTTATTATAATTATGTGGAGAACATGTTTTATAAACACAGCAAATAGAACAAGTAGTTTTACCTGAATTTAGAAAAAAATAGGCAGGAGAGCAAGAAGATGAGTATTCTAGGTGAATGGAAAGGCTTCTGTGAAGGTAAACACCAGAAGGAAAGATTAGGAAAACTGAAAAAACTCCATGTGGCTGATAGGCAGGATGGACTTTTTAAATTGGATGGCTTTGTATTCCAAAATAAGGATTTTGAGCTCTTTTTTATCTATTTTTTTTGCAAGAAGTAGGGGTGTATGGTGGAGTAGACAGCATAGGCAGGATATGGCATTTTAGAAAGTTTGATCTGCCAGTTACGTGGAGAATGAAATGGCATGAGGTAATTGATGACAGAGAACCAATTATACAACTGCTGAAGCAATCTAAGGAGTGTGGCAAAAATAAAACAAATCTCAGGACTGTCTCAGAGTCTCTCTCAGAGGATAGAACACCCTCGTGGAGGTTAATTTTAGGTGGCAACTTGACTGGAACACAGGGTGCCCAGATATTTGGTCAAACATTTTCTGGGTATGTCTGTGAGGGCATTCCTGGATGAGAGTAGCATTGACTTCAGTAGACTGAGAAAGCAGATTGCCCCCCTAATGTGGTGCCCGTACACCATCAGTCGAAAGCCTGAACAGAATTAAATGGCAGACTCCGCACAGTAGGAGTGAATTCCTCCTGATGATTCCTTGAGCTGGGGCATTAGTCTTCTCCTGTTTTCAGACTCAAATGGAAACATGGGCTTTTCTTGGCTGTGGAGCCTGCTGGCTTTTGGACTGGAACCTACACGATCAGCTCTTATGGTCCTCAAGCCTTTGGACCTACACAATAACAATCTGGGGTCTCAGCTTGCCAAGTGCAGTTCCTGGGACTTCTAAGCCTCCATTACTGCAGGAGCCAATTCCTTAAAATAAGTCTTTCTATAAACATGCACATCCTCCTGGCTCTGTTTCTCTGAAGAACCTGACTAACGCATGTCTGTGTTTAGCTTGTGACCACTTTTGCTTGGAGAAGATGTCCCTAAGCATCGGAAGAAATAGGAGTGAGACAAAGCTCTAACTCAACTTGTCTCTCATACAATGAGCAGGTATTTCAGGGTGAGAATGAGGATGAGTACAAGAGGAAAGAAGAGAACAAAGCAACGGGGGATGGGGGTGTGGAGAGCTCATAATATGATGGGTCTTTTTAAATGAGTTGATAAATTATGATATGGAACAAACTGTGATCCGTAATGAAAACTCACACTTCCTGTGGACACAAGGTTCCCAGCATATTGAGAGAAGCTTACAGTCAAATTAGTATTGCTTGGAGAAACCCAGATTTCATTTGAAGAACAAAGGAAGGATTCTTTTTAAAAAGACAAAACTCTTTATTACTGAGAGTATTACAGATGTCTCCCTTTTCCCCCCAATTACCTGCCTCCACCTGGTTCCCACCCCACCCCTGGCCTTCGCCACCTATTGTCTGTGTCCATTAGTAACACATATTTATCTATCTATCTATCTATCTATCTATCTATCTATCTATCCTATCTAATCAAAGAGAAACATGCAAATTGACCATACCCCCGAACACTTCCCATTGGCTAATCAGCAGGATAGGCAAATTAACTGCCAACCAAGATGGCTGCTGGCAGCCAGGCAGCTGAAGCAAACAGGTGGCTTGCTTGCTCCAGTGACGGAGGAAGCCAAGGTTCCCGGCCTGCAGCAGCCCAGCTCTGAGCTCTGGATGCAACAATGTTGCAATTATAGAAGCTAAACAAGCTCCAGAAACCTGCTTTCAGCCAGCAGCGGGCTCAGAGCTTAGAGCGGGAGTGATGGCAACAGAGTTTCAATTATAGAAGCTAAACAAAGCCCAGATATCTGCTTTAAGAAGTCACGGCCTCAAGCTGGAGCCGGCCTCAGAGCTAAAGCTGGCTCTCAGCTCCAGTGACAGCCATAGAAAGTAAATAAATCTCAGAATAAAAAAAAAGAAAAGAAAAAAAGGAGAGGCAGGGAGCTTCAGTCACCCACCAGCCTGAAAACAGCCCTCAGCCCCTCATCCAGACTGGCCAGACACCCCAGTGGGGACCCCCACCCTGAAGGGGGTGTGGGAAGCCTAAAAACAGCCATCATCCCATCATCCAGGCTGGCCAGGCACCCAAGCAGGACCCCCACCCTGATCTGGGACACCCTTCAGGGCAAACCAGCCAGCCCCCACCCATGTACCAGGCCTCTATCCTATACTACAGGCAGGGCGGGACAGCGTGAACTGCCATCCGGGCCCCATGTGCAGCCCTGGGCAGAGGGGCATAAGCCCCGTCCCCAGCTGGGACCCCTATGTGACACCTGAGCACCCAGCCGGGACCCCCGTGACGCCTAAGCCCTGCACTGCTAAGCCCTGCCCCCAGCCTGGACCCTATGACTATTGGAGAGCAGGAAAGTGCCGCTGGGCCCTGGGTCACTGTGGTGATCTGGCCATTGGTAAGTAGAAAAGTGCAGCCTGTAGGCAGCCCCCAGCTACGCCTGATCCGGGAGCAGGAAAGCCCAGCCTGAGGGCAGACCCAAGCTGGGCCTGATCCAGGAGCAGGAAAGCCTGGCCTGTGGTCAGCCCCCAGCTGGGCCTGCTCCCCGGTCACCATGGGGATCTGGAAGCAGGAGAACAAGCCTGGCCTGTGGGCAGCTCCAAGCTGGGCTTCCTCCCCAGTTGCCATGGAGACCTGGAAGTGGGAAAGCCCGGCCTGTGGCAGCCCCCAGCTGGGCCTGCTCCTCGGTCGCCATGGCAATCCTGGAGCAGGAAAGCCGGCTTTCAAGCAGCACCCCCATCCTGGCCATAGCTCAAGGGTGAGTACAGCATGCAGTGAAGGCCAGGAACCTGAGAGATCAACACAGAGGGGCTCCTGCTCCAAGCCTCCATGGTGTGGCTGGGGGCAGGCCCCCATCAGACACACACACACACACACACACACACACACACACACAGTGCCTGCTCTGAGCCTCCAATGTGGCTGGGGGCAGACCCCCAGTGGGGACACACACACACACACACACACACACACACAGCAACTGCTTCGAGCCTACGTGGCGCGGCTGGGGGCAGGCCCCAGCACACACATGGGATGCCTGCTCCAAGCCTCTGCTGCCAGACTGTGGCCATCAGTAGGACATCCACTGAGGGCTCCCGGACTGTGAGAGGGGCAGGCTGGGCTGAGGGACACCCCCCCCCCGTGCACGAATTTTGTGCACCAGGCCTCTAGTATCCTATCTAATAAAAGAGAAACATGGTAATTAGCCATACGTCCGCTACCCTTCCCATTGACTAATCAGGGCGATATGCAAATTAACTGCCAACCAAGATGGCGGCCGGCAGCCAGACAGCTGGAAGCGAACATGAGGCTTGCTTGCTTCAGTGACGGAGGACTCCAAGGTTCCCCGCCTGCCACTGCAGGCCTCTGAGCTTGCAGTTTGAAACATTCTTACAAATATAGAAGCTAAACAAAACCCCAGATACCTGCTTTCAGCAGCAGAGGCCTCAGAGCTGGAGCCAGAGCTAAAGCTGCCTCAGAATAAAAAAAAAGAAAAAAAGGAGCAGTTGGGAGCTTCAGTCACCCGCCAGCCTGAAAACAGCCCTCAGCCCCTCACCCAGACTGGCCAGGCACCCCAGTGGGGACCGCACCCTGAAGGGTGTGTGACCAGCTGCAAACAGCCATCATCCCCTCACCCAGGCTGGCCAGGCATCCCAGTGGGCACCCCCACCCTGATCCAGGACACCCTTCAGGGCAAACCAGCCGGCCCCCACCAATGCACCAGGCCTCTATCCTATATAGTAAAAGGGTAATATGCCTTCCAGCACCGGGATCAGTGGAGCCGCGAGGCCTCCCGGCACCGGGATCAGCGTGACAGGGGGCAGCGCCCAAACCCCCTGATCGCCCTGCGGCTCTGTGTGTGACAGGGGGCAGGGCCACAACCTCCATATCCACCCTGCTCTGTTTGTGACAGGGGAAGGCGCCCCAATCCCCTGATCAGCCCTGCTCTGTGCCTGATAGGGGGGAGCTCCCCAACCCCCTGATTGCCCTGCAGCTCTGTGTGTGACAGGGTGTGGCGCCCTAATCCCCTGATCGGCCCTGCTCTGTGTGTGAAAGGGTGCAACCCCCCAAGCCCCCCCCCCCCATGGGCCCTGCTCTGTGTGTGACAGGGTATGGTGCCCCAACCCTCCCTCCACGGGCCCTGCTCTGTGTGTTATGGGGTAGAGCCATAACTTCCCCATTGGCCCTGCCCTGAGTGTGACAGGGGGCGGTGCCCCAACTCCCCTATCGGCCCTACTCTGTGAGTGACAGGGGGGAGCTCCTCAACCCCCTGATCAGCCCTACTCTGTGAGTGATGGGGGGAGCTCCCCAACCCCCTGATGGGCCCTGCTCTGTGCGTGACAGGAGGCAGCACCCCAACCCCCTGATTGGCCCTGCTCTGTGCGTGACAGGGGGTGGCACCGCAACCTCCCCATCGACCCTGCCTTGAGTGTGACAGGGGGCGATGCCCCAACCCCCCAATCGGCCCTACCCTGAGCGTGACTGAGGGTGGCATCGCAACCTCCCAATCAGCCCTGCTCTGTGCATAACAGGGGGCGGCGCCCCAACTCCCCAATCGGCCCTGCTCTGAGCCCGACCAGGGGCTGCACCTAGGGATTGGGCCTGCCCTCTGCCACCCGGGAGCAGGCCTAAGCCAGCAGGTCGTTATCTCCCGAGGGGTCCCAGACTGCGAGAGGACACAGGCCAGGCTGAGGGACCCCACCTCCCCCCCGAGTGCACAAATTTTTGTGCACTGGGCCTCTAGTATGTATATAAAAAGCCAGTGACTGGAACACTATGACAACCAGATCGACCAGTCGCTATGATGCCCACTGTGGCCAGTGAACCAGCCCAATCTTGCAGTGGAGCCAGCTGGCCAACCTCTTGTGGCCCTTCCCTCCAACCATCCCAACCCTGATCGTCCTGCCCTACCCCATAGGGGGCAGGGCCAGCCGGCCAACCACCTGCGGCCCCTCTCCCCCATTGGCTCTGCTCCCATGGGCCCCCACCACCCTGATCAGCCTGTGGCCCCTCCTCCCAGCCAGCTCCACCCCTGATCACCCCCCCCACACACCAATCAGGGGTGGGGCTGGCCATCCAACATCCTATGGCACCTCCCCCAACTGCTGACCCCTGATCAACCCCCCCCAACCACAATCGGAGATGGGACCCACCGGTTAATTCCTGCGGCCCCTCCCCCCAGCCAGCCCAGCCCTGATCTGTCCCGATCAGGGTAGGCCAGCCAGCAAACCTCCCACCATCTCCTCCTCCCAACAGGCCCAGCCCCGATCCGTCCTGATTGGGCTGGGCTGGCTAGACCTAACCAGTGCATGAATTCATGTATTGGGCCTCTAGTATGCATATAAGATCTTTGGTTAATCCCTTCCCATCTCCCCACCTCCCTTTCCTCTGAGATTCCTCAGTCTGTTCCATGTTTCCATGCCTGTGATTCTATTTTATTTATCAGTTTATATTGCTAATTAGATTTGTTCTTCATTTATTTTGATTTTTAGATTCATTTGTTGATAGATATGTATTCATTGCCATTTTATTGTTCATATTTTTTATCTTTTTTCTCCTTCTTACTTGTCTTAACAAATACCCTTCAATATTTCATGTAATACTGGTTTGGTGGTGACAAACTTCTCTAGCTTTTTCTTGTCTGGGAAGCTCTTTATCTGACCTTCAATTCTAAATGATAGTTTTGCTGAGTAAAGTAATCTTGCTTGTAGGTCCTTTGAGTATTTCTTTGCACTCCCTTCTGGCCTGCAAAGTTTCTGCTGAGAAATCAGCTGACAGTCCTATGGCTGCTCACTTGTAGGTAACTAACTGCTTTGCTCTTGCTGCTGTTAAGATTCTCTCTTTGTCTTTTGCTCTTGGCATTTTAATTATGATGTGTGTTGGTGTGGGCCACTTTAGGTTCCTCTTGTTTGGGACTCTCTGTGCTTCCTGGACTTGTAAGTCTATTTCTTTCACCAAGTAGGGGAAGTTTTCTGTCATTATTTCTTCAAATATGTTTTAAATATCTTGCTCTCTCTCTTCTCCTTCTGGCACCCCCATAATGCAATGTTAGTTCATTGGAAGTTGTTGCTGAGGCTCCTTACACTATCTTTATTTTTTTTTTCTTTTTGCTCTTCAGATTGGGTGTTTTTGTTTGTTTCTTTCTTTCTTTTGTTTTTTTCTCCTTCATAGTCCAAATCTTTTATTTTATTCTCAGAATCCTATAATGTTGAGTCCTTGTAAAATATTCTTTATTTCAGTTAGTGTATGCTTAGTTTCTGACTGGTCCATTTTCATCTCTTCATTTCTTTGAGATTCTCACTAAGATCCTTGAAAGTCTCACTAAGTTCTCACTAAGTTCCTTAATGCTCTCATTAATTTCCTTGAAGCTCTCATTAAGGTCCTGAGTAACCTTATAACCATTGTTTTGAACTCTGTCTCTAGTAGTTTTCTTGTTTCCATTTCTTTCATTTGTAACATGTTTCTTTGTCTCTGCATTTTGGCTGCTTCCCTGTCTTTGTTTCTATGTATTAGTAAGAGCTGCTATGTCTCCTGGAATTGGTAGAGTGGCCTTGTGTCCTGTAGGGCTCAGTGATTCAGTCTCCCTAGTCACCTGAGCTGGGCACTATAGGTGCGCCCCTGTGTGGGCTGTGTGCACAGTCTTGTTGCAGTTGAGCCTTGAGTGCTGTTGGTGTCACTGGGAGGAATTCATCTCCAGACCAATTGGTTGTGAGGACCAGCTGTGTCTATAAGGGGAGAGCTGTTGTGCAGGAGACACCCCTATGGAGCAGGACTTGTGTCAGTGGGGCTTTGGCGCTCACTGAATCTGCCCCTTGAGTGTGTCACATGTGAATGTGTAGAGTTGTCATCTGGTGTGGTCTGAAATTGTCCACTGGGTGCACTGGCTCTGGAGCCTCCCTCGAAGTGCAAAGTCAGTCATTGCCTGGGGCCACCCCCAGGAGCTTCAGAGTGATTCACAGTTGGCTGCTATTTGTATTGGACTAGGAAGTGCCCAAGAAAGGCCCAGCTGTGAAGGAAAGCAAGTTGGTGCTAGTGCCGGGTCTTGGGCCTTTTATTGATAGGTTTAGGGCATGCAGCTTGTTTAAGAGATTTTAGGAAAGTCTGAAGCCTGAGCCAGGACAAGCCATTCATATGGAAAAGCTGCTGCAAATAGCTTGGGTGAGGCTGCAAATTGGATGGGGTAGGGTCTCAGGAAATCTCCATGGAGGAGTGAAGTGCGTGGACTACCCTGATGGAAACTCAGATATAGCTGCCAGTCAACTCTGTGATAGGGGAGGTTCCCACACAGGAACAATGGCCCCTGTAATTCCCCCTGTCTGGAAGAAAGCCATCCCCAAGTTCCTGCCCTGATGCCAGATGGTCCAGTTTCTCCCAGTATGTCTCTGGTTCCCCCAAATCCACTTCTCCAGCCCTGGAGCACAGAGAATGTGAGACCCTGTAAGTTTGTGCACAGGCCCTTTAAGACCACCACCTGGAACTCCAGCAGCCTCTGTGTCACTCAGCCACAATCCCTGCTGGTTTTTACAGCTTGAAGTTATGGGGACTGCTCTTCCCAGCTCGGGAACCCTGGGCTGGGGGGCTGGTGTGCGGATGGGATACCCTGCTTCTCAAGGGAGGCCTTGGAGATATCCTTCCTGATTAAAACACAGCACATATAGGTGTCAGACCAGCCCGTTCTGCACCTCTGCCCCTCCTACCAATCTCGATATGCTTTCTTCTTTACTTCTCTAGTTGAAGGTCTTCCATTCAGCCAGCTTTCAGGTGGTTCTGAATGATGATTGTTCTGTATTTTAGGTGTAATTTTGATGTGTTGTGGGAGACAGCGAGCACCGAGGTTACCTACACTGCCAGCTTGGTTCTCTCAAAAGGAAGGATTCTTTAAAGAGAATTGAGAACATTTGGTGAGGCCTCATAGGAATATCCAGACTCAGCCCTTGAAATCATTCCCCGCTTGAGGTCCCCACAGGCTTCTACAGAAGGAACAACAACCAAATGAGAAAGGTTTTGCCATTGCTGTGTTAGCTGGCTTCTTCCTGAGTGCGTGCTGTGGTTTGAATGTTTATGTCCCCATTAAATTCATATTTTTAAACCCTAATGACGACTGAGATGGTATTGGGAGGCGGGGCTTTTGGGAGGTGCACGATCATGAGGGCGGAGCCCTCACACAGGGGATTAGAGTCTTTAGGGACCCACAGGGCTCCTGCCCGCTTCCACCCCGGGAAGACCCAGCTCTAAACCAGGAAGAGAGCTCTCACAGAACGCGATCATTCTGCTCCTTGATCTGGCCTCCCAGCCTCCAGAATGTGAAAAATCAGTGTGTTGTCTGCAAACCGCCATTCTGTGACATTTCATTATAGCAGCCTGCTTGGACTAGCACAGCCTTTCAAGCAGAGCTTTGCTGAAGGGCCGCTAGGCCACATAGTTTTACCCCACGTTAACAGCAGGTCTCTGCTTTCTGCACAAGAGAATGTAGACCTTGGAAATCTGTCTCTTATGAATGACTATTGCTAGGAAAATCCCAAGCAAACTCTGGCACAGGAAAGCACAGGATCGTGCGTCCAGCATGGCCTGGTTACAGAACCAGAAGCATGGTCAACACTGATGAACACGGCACGGCCAATACCTCGTGTCAGCCCAGAGCGGCGACTCCTCCTTCCTGGGTTTGGTTGGGGCACAGGAGCTGGGGGAAGAGGGGCGGGGAGGCCAGCCAATAAAAGGGAAGTGGAGACGAAGACCATCTCTTCCTAATGCTTGAGATGAGCTTGCTCATGACTGAAAGGTAGTTTTTTAAACCGTCTTTTCTGGACCCTTCTATGTTTCAAAAAAGAGTCTCAAGCGCCCCTGGGGACTGGGGTGCAGAGCCACGGGGGACAGTGAACATAGAGCTGATATTGCTGTGAGTGACCGCCTTTTCAAAGAACAATTCCACTTTCAACCAGTTTGGATATTGGTCTTCCAATAATATTTACTTTGAAGAAGAAATTCTACAGCTAAATCTTTTTTTTAAATATCTCTACAATGAGAGATTTTACAGTTGGGTCAGTAATAATAGTACATAAAGCATGACCTTAGAAATATAGAAAAGAAATGGAGCTTGCTTGATTCCGGGATAGACCTGGAGGTGTGCAGGGTCTAAGAGAGGGAGAATTTTGTTCAATGCAGACAGGTTGGGATAAGATAAAACGAGGATAACAACAACAGTGGGCCTTTACTGAGTCTTTACTATGTGCCAGATGCTAAACACTTTGCATACAGGAATTTCTTTAATTCTCATTCCTATGAGGCAGTGTAGTGGGTTAAATTGTATCCACCTAAAAAGCAGTTCAGGTCCAAACCCCAGGACCTGTGAGTGTGACCTTATTTGGACACAGGGTCCTTGTAGATGTATCAAGTGCAGATGAGGGCAGCCTGGATGAGGGCAGAACCCCCACAAGGAGACACCCAGGGACCCAAACCCAGCCACGCACAGGAGCGCGCCCTGTGCAGGGGGAGGCAGAGATGGGAGGGACGCAGCTCCAAGCCCAGGATGGCGGCAACACCAGGAGCCAGCAGAGGCAAGGATGAGTTCTTTGCTAAGGACTCCAGAGAGATCTTGGCTCTGAAGACACCTTGACCTTGGACTTCTGGTTTCCTTAACCGAAAGAGGGTCTATTCCTGTGGTTTTAAGCCACATGATTGGTGGTATTCTGTTACAGCAGCCTTAGGAACCTAATACAGGAGGGCATGGGTCTGAAACATACAAAATTGCTCTTTTAATAAATATAGATGAGTGACAAGCCATTTCTATAATTTAGCCTATTATTTCTTTTTAAATCGCAAACTAAGTTACAGACATGTAATGTACAGTCAAACCTCAGTTCTCAAACATCTCCCCTCTTGAACAATTTGGTTCTCAACCAAGTTGTTCACAGAAAAAACATCTTGGTTGTGAACAAAACTTCAGTTCTTGACTTGACAATCCTTTCATGCTGATAGACCAGCATGACAAAAAGCCATCTCCAAGGCCACAACAAAGGAGCGAATGCCAGTCAGTTTTCTGCTAAACCCTGAGTTGTTAATGTTTCAGGACATCATGCTGTGGATACTTTGCGGGTTCTGGGGTTGTTGTTTGTTTGTTTGTTTGTTTGTTTTTGTTTTGCTTTTGTTCCTGGCAAAATGGATAATTAGCACAATTTTAAAACATGAAGAGGTCATCAAGAGTGCCACTGCTGCTAAGGGTGTGAAAGAAACAATGATCACAGGCAATTCAAGAAGTAGAAAAACTGCTGTTGATTTGGATAAATGAAAAGCCGTTCACTGGGGCCAGCATTCTGGAGGAATGCTGTATGAAGAAACTGATGCTGATTCTGACCTCCTTAGACACACCCTGGAATGAGTGCTGAAAGTGATTCATTTAAGGCTACTAAGGGTGGTTTGATAATTTTAAGAAATGTTTGTTTATAGATTAAACAGTCCATTAGACATGTATGAATATAAGAAAGGTTAAAATGGAATCATTTGTGGGTCTGGAATGAATTAATTCAATTGACATTATTTCTAACGGAAAAAAAATGATTCGGTTTTTGAACAAATCACTTACTGAACAGCCTTCAGGAATAAATTAAATTCAAGAATGGAGGCTCCACAAACCTTGTCCAGGGCCACCTAACTGCAGTGACAGAGCTGGGTCTGAACTCACCATCTAGCTCCGGAGCCCTGGCTTTTGGTCACTTTGACTCAATAATTAGGCAGAATTCCAAAGTATGAATGAGTGATAAGTTTGGGAGAATTTTTTTTACTTCATAGCTTAGTTCAGCTTTGCTTTATTTTGTTTTATCTTGTACTATCACCCCTGAGTAGCAGCGACCTGGTTTCATGTAGATGAGATGAAGCAGAAGTTGTTATGTGAGAACACGGGCAGACGATGAAGACTCACCTGCTTGTCTATGGTGCTACAAACATTTCAAGACTTGATCTGGTTTTAGCCTCTGAGTACGGAAGTTGGGGTGAGCAGCTTTGCTACGTGCATTTGAAATTAAGACTACACATTCCTCTAGGGCAATGGTTCTCAACCTGTGGGTCGTGACCTCTTTGGCGGTCGAATGACCCTTTCACAGGGGTTGCCTAAGACCATCCTGCATATCAGATATTTACATGATGATTCATAACAGTAGCAATGTTACAGTTATGAAGTAACAACGAAAATAATTTTATGGTTGGGTCACAACATGAGGAACTGTATTTAAAGGGCCGGAAGGTTGAGAACCACTGCTCTAGGGGCAACACGGACCATAAATAACCATTTCTTGCTGCAGACCCTTTGGTGTGACTTTACATGGGGGTAAGTTTATACCGTATATTTCATAGGCATCACACATCCACAGAAGCAATAAACTCTGAAACAAGCCAATCACTAAGGCCTTTTCCAAAAGCGCCACTTCCGTCATTCATGTGTCCAACTTGCTCCTTGACCTCCCAGGACAACCGTTCCAGTTTCTGAGAAGCTCTAGCTTTGACCACGCAGGTTTCCTCAGAGGGCCCCTACCCACGCTCCCAGTGTTTGAAGTCAGACACCTTGGCACCTGCAGGTAGCTGTGCCTCTCCCGGTTGACCTGCCAGGACTTCTGTTCCATTATCGGGGTTCGTAAACTTCCTTGGGGAACATTTTAACAATCATTTGACCCAGAAAATGCAGGTCACATACAATATTGCTTATGATGTCAGGTAACGAGTTATCTTCTGACGTCCATCCTGGACCCCAGGTGGAGAGCCTGTCTTTACGGATTCTTCTCTTTCGCTTCAGAACCTGAGTGGGTGAAACAGCATGATGACGTGACATGAGAAGTTGGGTCGTGTCCGTTGGGACTTTTTTCAATTGCAAGTGAAAATACCCACCCTTAACTGGCTTAGGTGTTGTTTTTGTTTAAATGGGGTGGTGTGAGTAGTGGAGGAGATACTGGTTTATATAAATCTATGGGTGGCACTGACTTCAGGCCTGGCTCAAGACAGGTCACATGATTTGATCAAGTTCCATCTGTTGCCTTTGCTTCCTTTAGGTTGGCACGTTGCTCAAAAGATGTCGTCACAGATGCCTGCCAGAAACTATTAGGGCTATTTCCCTCCAGGCCCCCATCCAGCAAAGAAAATATCTCTTCCTTCAGCTATTAAAGAAAAATCCTTGGTTTCAGTGATTAGAGCACCCCATGTAAGATGCCCATATGGAACTGACTGTAGCCAAGGAGAGTGGGCCCAACTTGGCCTTCTCACTCCGGCACTGGAAGTGCAGTCAGCTTCTGCAGTATAAATGGCCAAGAATCAGAACCCAAATAAGAAATTAGACAAAGGACCCTGGCCAGTGTGGCTCAGTTGGTTGGGTGTCGCCTCAGGCACCAAAAGGTTGCCGGTTCAATTCTGGTCAGGATACATATCCAGATTTTAGCTCAAGCCCGGTAGGGGGAGTCCAGGAGGCAGCTGATCAATGTGCTGCTCTCACATCAATGTTTCGCTCTCTTTCCCTCCCTCTCTCTCTAAAAATCAATACAAACTCTTCAGGAAGGAAGGAAGAAAGGAAGGAAGGAAGGAAGGAAGGAAGGAAGGAAGGAAGGAAGGAAGGAAGGAAGGGAGGGTGTCAGAGGGAGGGAGGAAGGAGGGAAGGAAGGAAGGGAGGGAGGAAGGAAGGAAGGAAGGAAGGAAGGAAGGGAGGGTGTCAGAGGGAGGGAGGAAGGAAGGAAGGAAGGAAGGAAGGAAGGAAGGAAGGAAGGAAGGAAGGAAGGGAGGGAGGGAGGGAGGGAGGGAGGAAGGAAGGAAGGAAGGAAGGAAGGAAGGAAGGAAGGAAGGAAGGAAGGAAGGGAGGGAGGGAGGGAGGAAGGGAGAAGACAGAGGGGGATGGAACCTGGGAGGCTAAAACAGCAAATGTCTATGGCAAGTATATGAATTAAGGTTACATTGTTAAATGTACATGTGAGAGCCATGTGGTTGAAAATAATTCATTGCTTCCTGGATCTGGATATCCACGATCAAGTCTCGTCCCTCGAGTCCAGCAGTGCGCACCTTCAGGGCCAGCACGGCCTGGTGGCCGGAGCACCTGCGACCTCTCCTGCACCAGCATTTTTAAAAGGTCCCACGGGAGTCACTTATATGTTTTAGAGCAGTTAATGTGACCCAGTGGGCCTGCAGCAAAAGGTGAATTTTAAAATATCTAATGAGTGAATGGGCATTTAGTAAGACACATCTAGTTGCTTTGGGTCTTTGTAAAATATTAATTGAAGGCCACTGCAGCATGAAGGCGCCAGCCTGCCAGCGCTGCTCAGTGACAGCTCTGCATTAGCAGCGATAGAACCTTGCGGCTCCCTTGCCGCCTCTGCTTGCAAAGGTAGCTCTAAGGTGTGGCAATCAGCTGCCCTTCATTTTCATTTCAGTTACAGGTGCAGGAGGAGTGTGCCTTTGCTAGTTGTACACTCGTGTATTGCCCTGGTCTCGGCGGCTGATGCCCACAAGCTCAGGTTTCCTTCCACATTGGAACATCGGCGATGCTGAATTCCTGATGGAGATGGAATTTCAAATTCTAGAATGCACCTGTAGGAGTTAAACCGATTCTAGGCAACAGGAGACATGATTTGCCTTGTCATTAAAACACCTTTCCAAACAGACACATTGTGAACACGCCATTCCAGATTTGCTGTGTGCTTCCCCAAAGAGGGTGCGTGCTGACACTACGCACATTGACGCGAACCCTGAATAACTGAATTGGTTTAGTAACAGAGAGTACACTGGGATACCCTGAAGTTATCTGGCGTCCGACGGTCGTACACAGGCCAAGCCCCTGGCTGTCGACTTGGCTGGCTTGGTGCCACTGGAAGGGAACTAAGGGTTGGTGTTGCATCCACTCTACGCCTGGCTCTGTGTGGAGAGCTCCTGAAACTGGGGGCTGACTGTGTTAGCCTCATCAGTGAGGTCCCCAAATCTGCCCGAGAAGGTGCTCTGGGAAATAGGTAGTCACCCTTCGCTCCCTGCCCTGGCACCATCACGGGTCTCGGCCTGGTCATGATGCCGGGTGTGCGATGAGAAGCGGTGGGCGTGGGAAGGGCTGTGGAAATGCGAGGATGAACTGTGCTCTGGTGGTCCCAGGGGAGAAGCCCTGGGGTGGGGCGGCTGCGGAACAGCACACGGGACAAGCCCTAACCTCCCCGAAAATGCAAGCGCCTCTCCTGATCATGTTTGCAGTAAAGTTCTGAGAAACAGCTTGATCAATTATTTCGCGTGAACACAGCACGTATCCTGTAAGAGAACATGCAGCAAACACATAGTTTTGGAAACCATCCAAGATGGTCAAATATCATTCATTGATTTTTTTATAACCGTGATACATACCTTCATGTCTAACTTTATTCAATTCCTTCTCTCAGAAATTCCCTGCTATCTTTAGTTTCTGGATCCCTTTGCAAATTGCAAGAACTAATTTAATTTGGGGGTGGGGAGCCTAAGTCTCTATGCTTCTTTTCAGCTCCAGTAAATAATTCATTGTTTGTAATGCCTCTTAATACGCTAAACAATATTTATGCCACACTCCACATCTTATAACTTTCTTCTAATTGCCTTAGCAGTCTTTAAAACCAGAGCTTAGCACTTCGATAATAGGCGTATTAATTTGTCTATCGTTTAAGTTCGTACAAAGGAAGAGACAAGCATTAATTTTGTTTAGTTAAAACAAGCTTTGCTTTTGAACAGCAGGTGGTAATTGAAACAAAACAAGGACTCATTAGAGGAGCGTCTGGTGGCTCATGATACAAACAGAGCACACTAGAAAACCCAAACACAAGAGCCCTGAAATAAAGTGGTCATCATCTAATTAACAGAACATGTTTTAATTACCGAGGAAGCCATGCAGCGCCGGGTGTCAATTTAACTGATGTGCTAAGTGCCAGTTTACAATATCAGAAACAGACAAATAATTGGAATCTAATTACATGCAGGTCTATTGCACACCAGCGCCTCCAGCCCATCTTAATAAACAAGTTTTTACATCAAACCATGAATAGCAAATACAGCCGCGCTGTTAATTGCTACATTGTGATATTGGGGCTTTGCCAGCTCCGACTATTAAAATCAGCTCTTGTGTGGATTGCAGCTTCTCTGCCACGCTTTAATTAGAATCAAATGAGAGGCAGAGATCGGGCCGTATTACTGCAATTCAATATATGTAAATAAGATAACTGGCTAATCTTTTTATTTTATTTCTGAGCCTCCATGCACTAGGCGGTTTAGTTATAGTAATAGGTTATCACTTTGCAAATGAAGCAGACTTGCGCTGCGAGATGAATCAAGAAACATGCCATCTTCGCTAGAGTCTAAATATTCCCGTCCGAGCACGTGGGATCCGGAGAAGTTGCTGCCCAAGATATATGGTGCTATATTTTTAATGCCCATATTGGCCTAGTTTTTCAAGTGATAGCTTTTGCTGTTGTATTTCACTTGCCCGAATAAACGCGTGATCCATAATATGCTATTTACAATGCCCAGGCAGATATTTCAAGATAAACTCTTTTAATGGAGAATCATTTGTTGAGTACTTGAAAGGTTGCGAGAAGGTCTACATAAATACTATAAAATGCAAATTTTAAATTAAGACCAAGGCAGAGATAAAGCTCATACTTCATACTGTATATAAATGTGCCGCTTGTCAGAGAGCTAATCAGGGATTCAGAAAAACCGAGTGTGGAAATGAAATCTCTGGGAGGGACACTGATGGGCCATTTTTCTGTATTTTCCAAATAGGAAAGAAGATGGTATGGCTACTGTTGAGAAATTACCCAGTAATGATCTCCTGGGAAGATGGCCTGATGTCTCATTAGAATTGTAATTAGAAGGAGCCTGACCTTGGGAACCTGCTTCAGGAGAAGGCGCCCCTCTCTTTTGTTTAAGAGAAACCTCCAAGTTCCCCTACTCCTGGGCCTGAGGCAGTGTGAACCGAACTCCACAGAAAGGGCATAATAACGCATTTAAAATGCACTTTTCTGCTGCAATAAACTGAAATAAGCAAATACAGAATGGATTTTCATCCACTGAATTTTAGCTATAGTTTGTCATTGTGAATTAAAACCATCCGGAGCCTTCTTTCTTGGGCGTATTTCCCACCACTTCGCAGATCGAGCCAGTTCTTAAAACTATTTTCTGATGAAGGTGGGGGGGTGGGGAGGGGAGGGGTGCTTTATTAAGTATCTAGAAACGCCCAGGACTTTCAAGACACCCTAAGCCATTTTCAACTTCTGCCTTGAAGTAAGCAAGCCAAGCCACTCACTGGCTGGAGCTGAAGTCAGCCTCCAACAATACTCTGCAAACTTGGCGCAGGGCCTCGCCCATTTAAGTTCCCGTCACACCATTGTTGAAGGCTCCTGCCTTTCACATGGCTCGCCTGGTGGACGTGTTCCAACTCCCAAAGGGAGCAAGTGCACCACGCGAAACGCTGGAAGAGCACACATGTTTCCAACACCTCATCGGATACTCAGTGCAGGGGCAGAAACATTCCTGGTACTCATGTTGTTGGCGAAATCACAAAGGATTTCAGGCTGGTACCTCATCCATCTCGGTTCATAAATGAAATGGAGCCTTCTGGTCAGTTGTCAAAAAAAAACAAAAAACAACTCCACATATCTCCTGGTTTTCTCCCATCCTCTGTGGCTCCTGCAAAACCAAGCCAACCTCACTAACAATATATAGTCAAAGTGTTTGAAATGCAAAGTAAAATGTGTATTAAAAATGCATAGAGGCTGGAAAAGGAATGTAATAAGGTTAAATTTTACAAGCATAATTCCATATGTTGAAAGCATCTTGTAGTTATGACAAATTCAGATGGAGTTATAAATTACCCCAGAATCACAAGTGTCAAGTTTCAGGCTAATGCTGAATATATATACACAGCTTCAGAATTCTTATTAAAATATGAAAACATGCTAAACATAGAAAAGCTAACAACTGTACCAAAAGTAAGACAAAGTGTTACTAATGTCTGCCAACTGGTATTACTCACCAGGGCAATCAATCACATCTGAGTAAACCTCCATGGCAGGCAACCAGGAAAGCTGAAACCCACCTCCCCCACAGTTGTCCTATTTGCGGTTACTTTTGTAAGGATTCCACATTATTCCATTTGCTTGTTGTTAACCCTGAGAGGGCATGGTTAGCAGGAGAAAATGTTTATTCAATTATGATGTCTTTATTTCTACTTAAAACACATACAAAACTGTCAGCAATAGACAAATTAGTACTTTGGACCAAAGCATGTGCTCAGTTTATTCTATATTTGAATTCTAATAAATTATATCCACATTATTACAAAAATTACAACTGACATGCTGTCAGAGCCATGCATGTGTGTGCCTAGAAATATACATAATGCTGTCACATTCAGTCCTGTTGCAAACATCACCCTTGCTTGCTAAACCATGTTGCTATGTCTTTGGTTGGCTGTAACTTCCACCCCCCCACCCCCCCGCTTAATAGCCCATGAGTCTGAATGTGCCTTAACTCTCGAGGGAAATAGCATTTCCCTTAAGAGTTTTAATAATCTCTCATGAGATTCAGCATAGCATGTGGAACTGGTTTTCTTAAAGCATCCTAGGCCAAGCAATAATGTGGGTCTATTTGGCAAAGTCAAGATCGATAAACACTTTTCATTCTACATGACAACAAAGCTCCTGACATCTTTGAAGGGATCTTCTTCATTGTTTGGGGAGACTGCATCTACTTCTGCTAATTTGGAGATGGACACAAATGCTGGCTCTTCACAGGAAAGTTAAACTCTCAAAAAGGTAAAAATGTGACTTATCATGAGTAGGTGTGAGAGGTGTATATTTATGAACTGGGAGACGTGTTTTTCATAGTCATGGATGTCTCTCCCTTCCGTCTAAGGAGTGCCTGCTCTGCAGCTGGCTGGTGACCAAGGCCCCGCCTGCACGGAGAGTGTCAGCCAGCAAGCACTAGGTGTGACAAATATGACCAAATGGGCAGGACTGGGTTCTAGGCCCATAAAGATAGAAACTGAAGTTCAGAATTTTAAACAAAGGAAGGGTTGCATTAGAAAGTATTTTGCAGCCCTCCACAGCATTCTAATCATGTAATCAATCAGTAATGCTAAAACAGTGTTTCTCGTGCTTTACTTAGAACCCATGGTTGCAAGCAAGAGGAACCATTTCCATTAATCTAAGTAAAAGGGAATTTATTGGAAGGAAATTTGAGGTGAGGCTCACAGAATTACTGGGCAGCTAGAGAAGGTGGCTTAGAAATGGGCAGAGAGTATTGGGCAGCAAGGACCAGAGTTTAATAGTAAAAATGAGCTAGTGAACTGGCTGCAGATTCCTGGCTGGTCTTTTCATCCTTGTTATCTGCTCAGGATCCAAAGGTCTGGGAAACAATTTCCAACTGATTGAGCTTAGGTATTATGCCTGCTCTTGGGTTCTCCCCAGGTGGAAGGAAGGTCAAAGTGATCCCTCACCTTCTCCAGGGTAAAACCATCACAAGGAATTGCCCTTCCACCAAGGATATTTGCAAAGGTGAAGAGGTAATCCTTTCCCAAAAAAATCGAGATACATCAAAAAGCAGGAATGGATGTGTGGTTCAACCATTTCTTCTTGTCCATTGGTTCAGAATCTCAAAAAACAAATGTCTATCTTTTGTACTGACTATATTGACCTTGAGTGACTAGTTTTGGATAAATACAGGTTGTGAAACTGGCTATATCATTCTCTTTAAAGGGTTAAATTCTGAAATTTTGAAAGTATAGTTCTTCAATTAGTAAAAACACTTAGGGAAAATTATCTCTCCACAATATAATTTATAAATTTATAAATTCATAAGCAAAGTGAAGTATAGGGGTAAGAAAAAATTATAACACTTGATGTCAGAGATCCTGCAAGCAAGAATCTTAAATATTTAGACTTTTCTAAAGAAAAGCAGGCATGAAACTAGCCAAGAAAAGCAAGTGAGAGAATTCCATAGACAGAAGTTGCTTCAAAGTGACCAACCTGAAAGCCTCAACATGTCAAGAATAATTGGCATGTGGCATCCTCAGGGGACACGCTGGTCTGGGCACCCTGTAGCTTCAAAAATCTTACCAGTTTATAAGATCTTAAGAAACACTGTTTGGGGAGATTCCAATATGGAGCAGAATCAGTGAAAGCTAAAACTGACCTTCTCCCAGGACCAAACTGGAATTATGACTAAAATATTGAAAAAGCATCCTTAATAACCAACTGAAGACTGACTGGAGAGAAATCTTATAACCAAGGACGTAAAGGGGAGGCCACATGGAGACTGGTAGGAAGTGCAGAGATGTGAGAAGGCTGGCTAGGCTCCCAGAGACAGCAGCTGAAGTTTTGGAGGGATATCTCAGCTTCAGGAGGTTTCCCCTGAGAAGTATGGGGTATAAACCCCAAAATGGGCTACCCAGCTCAAAGCACCAGAACCAGGAGAGGTGCCCAGATAATATCTGGCTGTGAAAAGCAGGGAGAGACAGCTTGAAACACAGGGACCTTCTTAAAGGGCCATGAACAAAATTTAATTTGCAGTCACTCACCTTGGGCTCTGGCAGAGGGAAGACAGAGTGGGCTAGAGCTGTGTGAGCAGAATCTGGGATTGCTGGCTCTGGAGAAAGAGCTGAGAGGACAGCTGCCGGATCCCTGTGCGGAGTCACTCCCCCATACTATAGAAGCCATCTTTCTCAGGCAGAGCATTCCCCTCCATCCAGCATTAGCCTGGGCAGAAGCAATAGCCCCATTGGAATCCCTTTCACCCCACCCTGTGGAGCTTGTGCCCTGTTGAGGACTACAGCTAGAGGCTCATTAAGTGACTGAGCCTAATAGACAGCCTTCAGGCAGAGGCAAATCTCTAGGAGCTTTGAGTCTTTGCCTGACCTGCTGCTGAGCCCAGGGCTTGTAAAAGCAGAGTTTGGTGCACACCTTGGTCCTTTCCACCTGCACCCAGCTCCAGAAAAGGGAGCCACAAGCTGTGGATCACTGATAGGTACAAACAGGTTGCTCAGGGTCAGTCACAGACACTTCTGCATTGGCCTGCAGAAGAGTCTCACCAAAGAGGCCTAGAACCAATAAACCCAGTGGCCAGCTTCAGAAAACCACAGAGCACAATCCAAAAAGCTTCACAAGCAGCATATCAACAGGGAGATCTCGGCAGGTTCCAAGCCCTGCTGAGGTGAATTCCGTTTGTGTGATCAGCACCTGCATAGCAGCTTGCACACTGTGTTGGGGGGTCAGGCCTCACTGTCAGCCAGCCTGAGGGTCCAGCCCACATATGAACAGGCCTGTAGAAATCAGACTCAATTACAACAGGATGGCCCACACAATGCACACAAGGGACATTCTTACAGCACTTAGCTGAGGTTATCAGTGAGACTGTGCCACTGGGTCCAATAGGTCATCTACTACATAAGGCCACACTAACAAGACTGGGAGTCATAGCAGATCTGCCTAATACATAGAAACAAATGAAAATAGGCAGTCAAAATGGAAGACAAAGAAACAGGCTCCAAATAAAGGAACTACAGAATTCTCCAGAAAAACAGCTAAATGAAATGGAGGTAAGCAATTTATCAGATATCGAATTAAGAGTAATAATTATAAGGATGCTCTACAACATGAGAAAAGATATAGAAACCATAAAAAAGAGCTAGTCAGAAATGAAGAGTGCCATATCTGAAATAAAGAATATACTGGAAGGAATAAGCAGCAGACTTGATGAAGCAGAGGATAGAATCAGTGACTTGGAAGTCAAGTAGAAAAAAACCCCAAACAGAACCTCAACAAGAAAAAATACTTTAAAAAATTATGAACCTTTGGGCCCAGCTGCAGTGGTTTAGTGGTTGAGCATTGATCTATGAACCAGGATGTCACAATTTGATTCCCAGTCAGGACATATGCCCAGGTTGTGGGCTCAATCCCCAATCACGCAAGAGGCAGTCCAACAATGATTGTCTCTCATTGTTGAGGTTTCTCTTTCTCCCTCTCCCCTCCTCTCTGAAATCAATAAAAAATATATCTTTAAAAATATTAGGGACCTTTGGGACAACATGAAGTGTAACAACATCAGCGTCTTAGGGGTACCAGAATGAATAGGCAGAGGAAGGGATCAAGAACCTATTTGAAGAAATAATGTCTGAAAACTTCCCTTGGTGAAGGAAAAATACATAAAAGTCCAGGAAGTGCAGAGAGTCCAAAACAACATAGACCCAAAGAGGCCCACACCAAGACACATTATAATTAAAATGCCAAAAGGAGAGAATTTTAAAAGCTGCAAGAGAAAGGCAGTCAGTTACCTACAATGGAGCTTCCATAAGATGGTCAGCTGATTTCTCAACAGAAACATTTCAGGTCAGAAGGGATTAGCAAGAAATATTCAAAGTGATGAAAATCAAGGATCCACAGCAAAACCTTCTTTACCCAGCAAAGCTAGCATTTAAAATTGAAGGAAAAATAAAGTTTTCCAGACAAGAAATAGCTAGAGGAATTTGTTACCACCAAACCAGCATTATAAGAAATGCTAAAGGGCTTGCTTTGAGAAGCAGGGGACAAAAGAAAAAAAAAAGGAACATAGTTAAAAAATAAATAAAATGGCAATAAATACATACCTATCAATAAACACTTTAAATGCAAATGGCTTAAATGCTCCAATTAAAAGGCATAAGGTAGCTGAATAGATAAGAAAACAAGACCCACATATCTCCTGTCTTCAAGAGATCTCCCTCAGAATGAAACATACACACAGACTAAAAGTAAAGGAATGAGAAAGATATTTCATTCAGAGGGAAAGGGAACAAAAGCTGGGGTAGCAATACTTATGTCTGACAAAATAGACAGTAAAACAAAGGCTATAATATCAGACAAAGAAGGACACTACATAGTGATATAGAGACCAACAAAATAAGAGGATATAACACTTATTGTGTAAACATTTATGCACTGAACATAGGAGCAAATATGTAAAGCAAATCTTGATGGACATAAAGGAAGAGGTTGACAATAACACAGTTACAGTATTTTAATACCACATTGACATCAATGGATAGATTTTCCAAACAGAAAATCAACATGGAAATGGTGTCCTTTAATGACATATTAGATGAAATGGATTTAATTGATATCTTCAGAGCATTCCACCCCAAAGCAGCAGAATATACATTCTTTCAAGTGCACACGAAACATTTTATAGGTTAAACCACATGTTAGGACACAAAACAAGTTGCAATAAATCTAAGAAGATTGAACTCACTTCCAGCATCTTCTCTGCTATGGAACTTGAATAAGAAGAAACTGAAAAGCCCACGAAGACATGGAGGCTAAATAACATGTCACAAAACAATGAATGGGTTAAAAATAGATCAAGGAAGAAATCAGAAGATACTTTGAAACAAATGAAAATTAGAACACAACAACCCCAAAATTTGTGGGAGACAGGGAAAGCAGCCCTAAGAGGGAAATTCATAGCATTGCTGGCCTGTCTCAAGAACCTAGAAGAAGCCCAAATAAACAATCTTAAATTAATGGTGTTAATTCCTTTAACTTTACACTTAAAGAAACTTGAAAAAGAACAACAAACCAAGCCCAGAATGAGTAGAAGGAAGGAAATAGTAAAGATCAGGGTAGAAACAAATGAAAGAGAGTCTAAAAAAAAACAACAACAAAAGAACAATGGAACCAAGAGCTGTTTCTTTGAAAAGATAAACAAGATTGCCAAACCTTTAACCAGCCTCATCAAGGGAAAAACGAGAGGACCCAAATCAATAAAAGCAGAAATGAAAGAGAAGTAACAAATGGCTCAAAAGAAATACAAAAGTTTGTAAGAAAATATTATAAAAAAACTATATACCAACAAATTGGACAATCTGAAAGAAATGGCTAAATTCCTAGAAATATATAATCTTATAAAACTGCATCAGGAAAAATCAGAGAATCTGAACAGACAGATTACGACTAGTTAAATTGAAGAAATAATTTTTTAAAATCTCAACAAACAAAAGCACTGGACTAGATGGCTTTACAGGTGAATTGTACTAAACATTCAAAGAAGAGCTAACACTCATCCTTCTCAAACTATTCAAAAAAAAAATCAAGAGAAAGGAATACTTTTAAGCTAATTTTATGAGGCCAGCAATATCCTAATTCCAAAACTAGATAAAGACACGACAAAAAAAGAAAATTATAGGACAATATCCCTGATGAACATGGATGCTGAAATCCTTAGCAAAATATTAGCAAACCAAATCCACCAATACATGAAAAAGATCATACACCATAATTGAGTAGGATTTATTCCAGAGATGCAAGGTTGGCACAATATCCACAATACACTAAATGTGATACACCACAAAAACAAACTGAAAGATAAGAACCACATGATCATATCAATAGGTACACAAAACGCGTTTGATAAAACCCAGCACCCACTTAAGAGAAAAACTCTCTGCAAAGTGGGAATACCAATTGGTGCAGCGACTGTATGGAGTTTCCTCAAAAATTAAAAAATGGAGCTGTCTTATGACCCAGCAATTCCACTTCTGGGAGTTTATCTAAAGAATCCCAAAACAATAACTTGAAAGAATATATGCACCCCTATGTGAGTGGCGGCATTATTCACAATAGCCAACCAAGATTTGGAAGCAGCCCAAGTGCCCATCAGTAGATGAGGGGATAAAAACAGCTGTGGAACATTTACACAATGGAATACTACTCAGCTATAAAAAAGGAAGAAAATGTTACCCTTTGTGACAGCATGCAGGGATCTGGCGAACATTATGCTAAGTGAGTTAGACAGTCACAACAAGACAAGTAGCATATGATTTCACTCGTGGATTTTAATGAACAAACTGAACTAACAAGCAAACAGGGATAGACTCATAGATACAGAGCCAGCAGACAGCCCTGGGGAACGGGGGAGGGGGAGGGGAGAAGGGTGGGTGGAGGGATCGAGCACAAAAGAGAGAATCAAGGACACCAACAGCAGTGTGGTGATGGGGGGTGGGGGGGCAGGTGGAAGAGGGCCTAGAGCGGACAAATGGCGATGGAAAAAATAAACGTTTTTTAAGAAGAAACACTGTCTGGATTTGCTAATGGTCCAGAGGAAGACAGCAGCCACCATGAGCAAAGTATTCGGTAGAGACCAGGAGCAGCAGCCTCAGAGCGGGCCCCGTGGTGAGAGTGTTGGCCCTCACAACCAAGGCTCACAGGTTTGCTTCCCCCTCAAAGGCAAGTACCTGGGTTGCAGGTCTGATCCCTGCCCCAATGTCTCTGTCACATGGCTGTTCCTCTTTCTCCCCGCACCCCCCCTTCTCCCCCTGCCTCCCTCCCTTACTCTCTAGAAAAGCCATGGAAAAAATATTCTCAGGTGAGGACTAACAAAACAACAACCAAGAAAAAAGAACAAACAGGAATTCTCTCTACCTTTTTTCCCCCAAATTCGTATAAGTCTAAAATTATCTCAAAATAAAAAGTTATTTTCCTAAAAAAAAAAAAAAGTTATTTTCCTAATCACAAAATTCCATGCACATAGTAGGTATTCAATGAGGATTAGTTGCATCCTCTATATTTCCATCTCTTGACCTTGAAATGTTTATGTTGATCAGTTTCCTAAAACCATTTCCTATGATTTCTTCCTTAATTATTTTTCTCTAGGTGCCAAATACAAACCAGGGGGCAGGGGGAGAAAAGAGAAACTGAATAAAAGTTTCAATCTAATTTTGCTCTCTTTTGCTGCGAGGTTAACCTATTCTTTAACAAATGTCTAGGCATCTGTCACCCTGGGGCACCCTAATACTGGCACCACAGAGATACAGCGCCAACGATGACAACATATTTGCCTAAGAGTGGGACTAGGGAGCTATTCTTTCTTACGCTTTTACTTCACTTCCAGACAAAACTAACACTGTCACACATCTGAGAGCGTTATAGTTCATCTTTAACGGATGGAATTTTGTTCTTATTTTGTTAAATGTTACATTTACATAATTATGTATGTCAATGATGTTTATGAGGATACAACCCAAAGGGAAAGTTATCCTACGTATAGAGAATTATTAGCCTACAGGTGCCCCAACGAGTGACAGCTCACACTATTCAAACTCAGGAACCAGACAGATCTTCGAAAATGATGGACAATTTTCTCATCCTGCTCTACAATTAGTCACTTATTCTTTGGGCAGAAGTTATACTGGTGCCAGGGATGGGTTTTTTCTTTAAATCACAGAATATATAGCTTTAGAAATTCCTGACAGTTGGCCACCTGACTTTGTTTATGGTTGTTTTTATTTTTTACAGTTAGGTGCTCTTAAAATTTTATGTCTTCATTATGTTCTTCAATTTCAGTTTAAATCACAAAACACCGCTTCTAAAATGACACCTGGTGCCCAGCCAGTGTGGCTCAGTGGTTGAGCGTCAACCTATAAACCAGAGGGTTCGATTCCTGATCAGGGCACATGCCTGGGTTGTGGGCTTGATCCCCAGTAGGGGGTGTACAGGAGGCAGCCGATCAATGAGCCTCTCTCAACATTGATGTTTCTATCTCTCCCTTCCTCTCCCTTCCTCTCTGAAATCAATACAAATATATTTAACAGAATAAATAAGATAACACCTGGTGATTGAATAATTAACTATGGAACTTATTACTGACAAAATATTCTTATCTCTAGACACAAAGATGTTTATATGAAAACTGCATTCTTTATGGCGAACCAGAATCTTGTTTTGCTGTGACCAAATGTAACGGACATGTGCTGTTTCTGCCTGCCTAGCACATATTCCTTCCTGTATATTAGCAGAGGCTGCATTTCCGGGAGGCCCCACCCTCCCCATCCCCTTGGTGCTTGTGGTTCAGGGAGGACCCTCACCCTCCCACTTGAAGGGGCGGCCCGTGACTCAGACCCAGCCAGACATCAGAGGCTTTCCTCTGGGCCACAGAGATGAGCTCAAACGAGGCGTGTGATCCCAGCCAGACCAAGGCGATGCAACTCAAAAACTCAGGTGGGACTGGAACCAGGAAGCTCTTTTTCGTGCACTGACCCCAAGAGGTCAGCCTGGAGCTCCTGGCTCAGCCCGAGACCAGCCCGACAGGGAGGGAGCCAGACATGCATCTAGTGACACCATTTGAGTAATGCCAAACCCTGCCTCCTGAAGAGAAGAATTCTTTATTATTCAGGAAAGAATCCTTTCCCCTTAAATTCTATTTGAATCAGGTTTATGTCTCTTGGAACTAATATAATTCTACCTAATTCATAACACTTCCATGCATACTCTTCTTCCTTAATGAATCTAATTCAGGTGAAGCTTGTATTTTCATTCATTTACTAAATATGTGCTGAGTACTTATGACACAACCAATAAAATGGATAAAAAATATTTTATTAGGTATAATCCATGCCCTCAAACAAAAATGTGCAGGAAATTGTGTAGAAATTGGCTGACTTTTTCAGGAGAAAAAGAGAAAGTCTGACATTTCTTTTGCCTTTCCCGTGAGTAGAATGTGATGCCCTCCCTCATGGAGAGCAAGGAGCTAAGAGGGCTCTGGAGCACCGTGCTCAGGAGCATGGGTGTGCGTCGGAAGACCTGCTTTAGAGTCTGGTCTGTCTCTTGCTCACTGTAAGACCAAACCACTACTTACACCCTCTCTTATGTTGACTTTCCTGTCTGCGGAGTTAACAAAAACATATCTAGATCATGCAGTTTTTCAAAGACTGAGAAAACACAGATAAATTATATCTTATTTATGCATAATGATATATAATTATTATTCATATGATAGTGTACTATCTACATTATATAACCATATTATTATACATAGTAATATAAATACATTATAGCATATAAATTATAAATACATTATTTATATAATAATATGAATACATGTATTATATAAAATTAGAACATATTACTTATATATTATTATTATTTATATGATACATAACATTAAATGGTAGGGTTTTTTGTTTTATTTTTAATGGTTGAATCTTTTTTTTAATGTTTAAATCTTTATTGTTGAAAGTGTTACATATGTCCCCTTTTTTTCCCCTATTGATCCCCTCCAGCCCGCCCCCACCCCCGGCCTTCAGAGCCTGCTGCTCCCACATCAAATCAGTGGCCAAGCAGCCTTCCCACGTCTCTGTCATGTGCCTTTACCCCCTGGTCTCCCATCCACACCGCAGTCAGTGTGATCTTCTAGATCAGCACACTTCCTGACAATCAGCAGAGGCTTCTTACTGGTCTTAGGATAAAGGTGAAACTCCTTAGCATGGATGTCCTACCCCAGTGATCTGCTATCTTCACTCCAGCCTTAGCTCTTAACCCTCCCCACCAGCCCTGGAAGGTTCTCCCAACCCTCCCACCAAGGCTCTATTTTTCTTTATGGAGTTGGCACAATGCATTATGGTTTCTTTTGTCTGAAACATAGTGCTTCCCCCTCCTTATACCCCTTCTGTTGACTTAATTTTACTTATCATTTATGTCCCAATCTACCTGTTACTTCTCCCAGATATCTCAGCCTTCCTGCACCCGTGACTAGATCAGGTCTTACAATGGCATATACAAGGTCCCTGTGTTCTCATCACAACACCTGCCACACATTATTTTTATTTCTAGATGGATATATAGGTATAGATATGATGTAGTAGAACTACCAAATTCATAGTCTATTCCACTACCAGGAATTCTTAACCTGACTTGATAAACCCCCCAGTGATCCATAGATAGAAATTTGGGGGCTTGGGGACAAAATTCATAGACTTAAGTGGGGGGAAAACTATTTTTTTTCTCATTAACCTCAAACTGAAATTCATCATTTCCTTCCAATGGAGGCAACATAACACAGTAGTATTAGCAATAGCTATAACTTGTCAACAATAGAGCACAGTTATTTCATAATACATTACATTTATGATTGATCTCTGGAAATATTTGTGCTCATCACTCTGTGGTAGTTAGATGTGCTGCAATAAGTTATTTCATACATTAATAAAGAAACATATATTATTATTTCAATTTTTAAAAATTGTTTAGGTAATTTAATTATCATTGGTTTCTTTACAACCCTGCGTATTTAATGTATTTAAAAATAGTGTCCTGAGAAGTGGTTCCTAGGCTTCAGCAAACTGGAAAGGGCTCTATGGCACAGAAGAGGTAAGAACTCCTGAGCTCCATTCAAAGCTCAGTGAGGCCAGACCACACGTGGCTGACTCATCTACATATGCCCAGGACCTTCACAAAGCCTGGCAAACTGCAGGTGCTCAGGGAAACTGAACGGAACTGAGATGAAGCTGGGCAGATGTTAACCTGGTATTGTTAAAAGTGTGCTCCCCGTAGATGCAGACAGGCCATCTGTCCCAGGAGGAGAAGGTGGCCTGTGGTGGTAGATGCCTCCTTTCCCAGCCTGGGGTATGGCAGGCTGATCCTACCGTTATGTGGGATGAGGTCTTGCTGAGGACATGGCATTAAAATTTAAAAAGACATAATGGGAAGCAGTAGTCAATTCTTTCCCTTAAAAAGCAGCTGGCAAAATTGCCCTTGAGTGATGCAAAGACAGGTGAATAACTCACTGAACAAGTGTGATCTATTTTATAAAATCCTATTTTAAATTGATTTGGAGCCATTTTTTCAACTGGACAACTCTCATGCAAGCATCTGCTCCTTTCGTTCACCGCTGGTGGCTTGTGCAACAGAGGAGGCTGTCAGGCAGTGGCTATGCCCATGCCCTGGGGTCAGTGAAAGCCTCTTCTCAATTATCCGCAGCAGAAATGCACCCTCATCAAGTCACTCCACGCATGTCCACTGACACCACTGTCCTTGGCGTGGGCTCCGGAGAAGACCTTCTCATTCTTTCCTGCAAAAAATACTTACAGAGGTGAAGCCAAGTGAAGACCCCACCAGACCCTGCGAAACATCCCAGGAGGCTCTGCGAACGCTCCTCCCTGAAGTGAAACTGGATTCGTGCATCGTCCATTCAACATGTTTTTGGGAACCTAGCATGTGTCAGTAATTTGTTGTTTTGGGGGCGAGTGAATCATGACAAGTCTTCCATCTGGTGTCACCTTCCAGGTCTGAACCAAATGGGAAGGGGCAGTGGGGACGGCAGAGATGTTCGCTGCACCTTATGCACCCCGTGAGTTCCCAGAGCCGCCCAAAATCCGAGTCTCTCCACAGAGGAACTGGAGCCACCCAGAGGCAGTGTTCTCCATGTGTGGCTGGGGGGACACCTGTGCCAGAATCAGCGCGGCTCTACCGTGACCGCGCTCCGTCTGTGCAGGCGGCACCCAGTGTTTCTATTGCACACTCCTGAGAGCTATTGCTCTGGATGATTTAAAAAACCGGGGGATGTCATCTCCTTCAGTGGTGGATTCGGTCTCCGACGTCTCAAAAGCCTTCCCATCAGATGGCTGGCACCACCAGATGGAAGGCTATGAAGTCTGAGCGTGAGTATGTAGGTAGGAAATTCACGATTCCCCACTCACTTGGAGAATTGCCTTCAACTATCAGCAGTGCCGGCAAACAGGCCCGTGCAGTTGATCCTCTGCAGATTAGCGGGGGCTATGTGACGCTGTGCTGTAGATGCTGAGCCCACTGTTTAGTTCAATAGGAAAGAGTTTGTTAAACAATTAGCAATGCCAGCCATGACTCTCCAGGGGGGAATAGCATGCCCCTTAGTCTACCTGCCTGTCACTGCCTGCTTCAGCCTCCATCACTCCCGGGAAGGGAGAAGAGGCCTGCATGCAGACATGCCGCTCTGAAGCAGATGGCGGGTGGAGTAGGAAGGAAGCAGCCCTTGAAATGATACCATTGTGAATGCATGTGTTTTGTGGGCCTGTGTACAATTTTGCATCTCTCTCGTGCAGTGCATATCATTGGAAAGCCTGGTCCAAGAGGGAAAAATAAAAATAGAATTTGTTTTGACATAAAACGAGATAGATCTACAACCTTCACTGACCTGCCTCTCTTCCCTAAGCTGAGGGTCAATGGAAAGTTATTATATCCTTATTGCTCTAAATAAAACACTGCTTATTTAACAGATGAGTTCCCTAATGTGGTCAGGGTTTACATCTTATTAGAGCAGAGTTCCTTAATCAGGAGAATTTGTATACCAAGGTAGAGTAAGAGAAAAAATGCTGAGGCTGGAAACTAGAATCATCCACTGTCAGGGAAAATTTGCATAAAATGGTTTGTTTCTATATTCTTTGATCAAAGAAAAATTAAAATATCCTTTGCCTGAATTACTCAATATTTTAATGGACTATTTCATACTCACAAGCATATTTCTCTCTAACGCATACAGAAGGCATGTGTATAGACAAAATAACCATGGACCTCACACCCACTTTTAGGAACATTCCCACTCTAAAGCCCCAGAGGGCCCCTACCTGACCTGATGCACCCAGCTCCCCACCCTGAGCCTTCCAGAGGCAACCACGATCAGCCACCTTTACATTTTTTAATTCCTTAAGTAATGCTGTAAGTCCTTGCGCCTAGGCACAACCTTGAGGCTTTCTCATTGAAAATGCTCCAGGCGAACTAGCCATGGTTTATATCTTGAATTTACATCTTGCGTATAGAGTGAATCCGAATGTCTGGAGATGGAGCCCAGGTAGGTATGCTATATATGTTTGTGTGTTTATTTCTACACATATATACACACACAATGACTGATGTGTGATCTTGGTTAAGAATCAATAATGTAAAAGTAGTCTTAGATTTTTGCATCCGTTTTACAATCTAAAATTATTTCAGCGCTCCCTGGACCTTCAGCTTTGGCTGGGCACCACGGAGAACACTTAGATGAAGAAAGCTTTGTTCCTGCCCTCAGGAAACGTACAGTGAAAGGGGCAGCATTGCTCTGCAGGCGAGGGGAAAGCCGGGGTAGACCTGCATGTTTCAGGATATTGTATAAGTAAGAGAGAGCTCAGCCAGCTGTGGCTGAGAAATGTATTAGCAAATATTGAGAGCAGGCAATTTAGGATTGTTGTCTCTGCTCAACGTTGGCAGCCCAGGCTTTCTAGTCTCAACACCACCCTTAGTAAGTCAGTTTTTGTCTTCATACTTAATGCCTCATGTTCTTCCAATGTCTCATATTTCCATTTCCATCATCTCATATCTACAGATGTGAGAATCACTTCCATGATTCTGGCAAAAAAAAAATGTCAAATACATGCCAGTTGAGTCTGGCCTTTTAAATTTAGGCAAACAATAGCTTTCACGAAAGCCCTACCCAATAGATTTTCATTTATATCTCATTAGCCAGAACTGTGTCACACAGCCAAGCATAGCTGCAAGGGAATCTGGGAAGCTGGACATTTTTTCTAGGCACATGTTTACCCCAAACAAAATCAGGGTCTGTCAACAAAGAAGAAAAGGAGGATAAACTTGGGTAGTCATCTAAGGCAAGATTAATGTCCTTTATGATAGAAGGGAGCATGGACTATGAGAGCAAAAGCCTGGACCTGGAGTTGGACTCAGCTGGAGACAGCTCTTTGTATGCCCATTTGACTCATTATTTGGGTTAATGCTGTTGGTAATGGCCATCTTCCTGACTCTCAGAGGGCACTAGTTTTCAGGTTCTTATGGTTCGCTTCAGTGATACACACCAACACTAACAGCAATACTATATCCTCAGCAGATCCCCAGTCCATATTAAGGGATATTATTTTACCCTGGTCATCATGAATATTAACCATGCATAAAATTGTCTCATTTAAGCCATATCATTCAGTTTACAGGTTCTAATTTTTAAAAACAACAACTACTACTACTACTAAGTGATTGTGCCCACAATGAAATGTATGCCTGGTACCATCTAATTTTGGAGGAAGAGGACCTTGAGGCAGGGGTTTGAATGCTCTCAGGTAATATATTAGCTCTGATTTTGTCCACATCCAAATTATGAAAAATACATTAATGTGTATTCTTACTACATATATTATGTTTTGTTAAGCCTATTCTAAAATCACCTTCCTCCTATAACCAAATTTCCTGTGTTTAATTACTTCTTAAGGACCAGTTAATTTGGATTTTTTCATTTGCCTTGTCAACATGCTGGCCCCTACTTTCCCAAGAGATTGATTTATAATTGTGGAGAAAATTTTGGTTTTAACCACTGTGTAAACCTATTATTCAGAATAAATTGGGCTAGAATCACTCAAGATCCCAAAACCCCATAAAGCTTGTAAGAAAAGAGAAATTGAGTATCAGAAACACAATCACTGAACACACCTACCCATGCCCCATAACTAAAGCTGCCTGCTGGAGTTATATAAAATTAGGTTTTGTTATTGGTGTTCAACATGAGCTATTATGTTTTTCTAATAATAACTTCAATAATAATATAACCTTTGTTTAACATGAGCACCTGGTTAGCTAAATGAGACCCCAGCTGTCAGTGAAATACCTACCTCAGTATAGGAGTTAAAAGTTAATAAATTCATAATATGAGTAAAGAAAATAATAATAATGCTTTGCTTCCCTCCAAGGAATTTAAAGCACTGTGTGGGTACCATTTCATTAATCTCCATATAAATCATAGGTGCATGGTAGGAAAATATTTTTTTAACCTTAAAAATAAAAAGACTATGGAATTACAGTCTGTTTTGACTCCAAAATAACCCCCAAATCCATCCTCTTCTCTCCATCTGCATGGTGTCCATATGGTCCAAGCTGCCATCATTTTGCCTGCATTATGCTCATTCTTACTTTCTATAATCAACTCCTGACAGATAATCACAAAGTACTTTTCCATTTAAATCAGAAGATATCATTCCTACACTTACACCACTGAGGTGGCTCTTCTCCAAGCTTTGACCTTACTCATTCTACCTCATGCTCAGCTTCCTTTATTCCCACCCGCCCGCCTCGTCCCTCCAGCAAGCCAAGGGTTTGCCTATCCCAGGACCTCAACTCTCTAGCACACCAGGTTCTACTATGGCTGTTCCATTCTCCCTGAGATCTTCTCATCATGTCTTCCTTAAGCTTCCTACCTGGAGTAGCTCTCTCCTCCATGTTATACTCCATTCCACAATTATCTGGTTTGGTTTGGTTTTACTGTGTCCATCTCACACTGCATTTATCTTTTTATTTGCCTATATGTTCATTGTTTGATGCTCTTTCCCCTAACAGCACCATCAACCTGAGTGTAGGCGCCTGAGAGTAGGCATGGTATCTTGATATTCTACTAGTACATCTCGAGGGCTTAGCATAATGTTAGGAGCACAGTAATTGTTCGTAAATATTTTTTGAATTAATGAATGTTGAGATAGTTGTTTTCTGCACCCTACAGAACTTGTCTTCTTTTTTTTCCCCATAGTCACAACTAAATTCAGAAGGTGTGTGTATTCGTGCACAAGCATGAAGATATACTGGCTGAACTTTTGTTTCCCCCACAACTGTTTGCTGTACCTTAAGACCTCACTCAGTAGGGCAGTGATGGCGAACCTTTTGAGCTCTGCGTGTCAGCATTTTGAAAAACCCTAACTTAACTCTGGTGCCGTGTCACATATAGAAATTTTTTGATATTTGCAACCATAGTAAAACAAAGACTTATATTTTTGATATTTATTTTATATATTTAAATGCCATTTAATAAAGAAAAATCAACCAAAAAAAAAATGAGTTTGGTTCGCCTTCACTGCAGTAGGGTCACATTCTCCCTGTCTGCAATAATGCCCATATCCAGTCTATGTTCCTAGGGACAAGCTCACTCATTCAGGAGAGGCCGAGCTGCAAACCAAGTCTGGCTGCCACTAATGCCAGGCCTGGACTACTTAGCAAGCGGTACAGGGCATGCCAATGCCAGATGCTGCTTGTTTGAGATATTTTAGAAAAGTCCGAAACATGAGCTAAGATAGGCTGATTGTATGAAAAAGCTGCTGGAAACAGCTTGGGTGGGCCAGCAAGTTGGGTGGAGCAGGGTCTCAGGGAATCACCAGGATAGGGCAAACAGTATGAGCCAGATTGATGGAGACTAAGATCTGGTTCCCACCCGCCAGTTCTGTGATGGGAGGGCCCAGAAAAGGAACAATGACCTCTGTTAACACTTCAGTCTGGGAGAAAGCTGCTCCTCCAGCTCTTGCCCAGAGGCCAGATACTTAGTTCCTCTTGTATGTCCCTGGTGCTTCAGCACTGAAATTCAGAGCAACTGAATCCAAGTAAGTCTGCATGGGCCCTTTAAGAGGAATGCCTGGGACTCCAGCAGCCTGTGTCGCACTCAGTCACAATCCCCACTGGTTTCACAGCCAGAAGTTTTGGGGCCTTCTCTTCTTGGCACTGGAGCCCTGGGCTGGGGGGCCCGGAGTGGGGCAGAACTGCTCATCCCTCAGCAGGACCTCCACAGCTCAGCTCTCCCTCTGAGATAGCTCCTCCTATCGGTCTCAACATGGCTTCTCTGAGTATCCTTGGTTATAGGACTTCCATTCAGCCAGGCTTCAGGCTGTTCTGAACGATGGTGGTTCTGTAGTTTAGTTGTAATTGTGATGTGGTTGTGGGTGGATTCAAGTACCACATTTACCTAAGCCACCATCTTTATTGGGAGCCCAGACTTTTTTTCCAAAGAAAATTTCTCCTAGGTATAGTATTTGGGTGTGAATAAAACCCTGACTTCAATTCACTGATAAGAATTAGGCAACTTAATGAATTTAGAAGCTGCAGCATCACCACATTCAGATTTTCAACTACGAATCAAATTCTCCTCCCTGCCTCCACAGAGGCCACAGAGCCGCGGACGCCCAGACACAGACTCTGCTGTATGTGGGCAACCTCCACAGGAGTCCTTTTTTTTTTTTTTTTAGACTTTCACACCAGCCATTTCCATTTTTAAATGTTGGGGAGAGAGGCCCTTTGTGCTTGATGCTGGTTGGCCCTGCAGCAGTGACAATGGCAGTGGTGGGCACAGGGCAGCAGGAACCCCAGTGCCATGCCAGCCCACATCACCAGCTTGTCATGATTCACTACTTCATCCCTTGTTTTGAATCAGGAAACAGACTTGGGCATATCTGTGGTCTATGTCAAGGCCCCTCATTTGTCAAAGTGTTAGTGGCCCAGTGTCAACATAAACATATCTGTCCATAAACCCTGACAGGTGTTGTTTGGTGCATTTGAAAGGCATGACTCAAACATTAGACCCCGTTTTGATTCCTAACATGGTTACCTTTAAGGCCAGGCATTTCCGAGGCCTTCTGAACTGACTTCTGGCCAGTGATGAGCAGCGCCTGCTGACTCACCTGCTCTTAGGAAGTTAATGCCATTGTAGCCCCTGCTGTCATCTGCCTGGAGGCCACCTGTACTGTGGCAGAAATTACATTCTGGGTTCATTATTCTTCACTGTGGAAATACCTTCGTTCTTAGGCTTTTGTTTTGTTCGTTTTTGAGTAGGATACTGTTGGGTTTTCTTAGCAGGGAAATGGTTTGGCACACTGGTCAGGTGAAGGATTTTCGAGCACTCAGAGAGCCAGGAAGCTCATGAAACTAAAGCGTAGAAGTAGGCCTCCGCTCTGAGATAGCAAATAGCTTTATGATCACTGGATGGTAGAATCCACAAACCCAAAAGGGAAGAAATGTTTGTCTGTTGTTTACACAAAAGACCTCTTCTCTGTAGGATAGTTAGCATTGATTGTTTATTACTTGCCAAAACCTTTGATGAAAGCTTCCCATGCTGTATCTATTTTAATCTTCCCAACAACCTAAGTATACAGTTACATTCACACCAGGAGCATGTCATACATTGCCTAAGGCCAACACCTGGGAAGAGGTGAAGCAAATATTTGACACCAGCTGTCTGGAGTTGGCAATCTAACCTTTAACCCTAAACTCTTAGCCACTGTCCTATGTCTCACTTTCTAAGGGCTTCTGGTTGCCGTAATGGACACTGAAATTGGCACAGTGATGTGGGACAGTGTGTGCTTTTAAGATCACACCTGTGTATGCGATCAGGTGTTGGACATGATTTCAAGCCCTGGTTTTGCCATTGGGATCTGGAAATCTTCCTTCTAGAGCAGCGGTTCTCAACCTGTGGGTCGCGACCCCTTTGGCAGTCAAAAGACCCTTTCACAGGGGTCGCCTAAGACCATCCTGCATATCAGATATTTACATTATGATTCATAACAGTAGCAACATTACAGTTATGAAGTAGCAACGAAAATTTTATGGTTGGGCCACAACATGAGGAACTGTATTTAAAGGGCCAGAAGGTTGAGAACCACTGTAGAGGAATTATGTTGTAGTAAACTTTCAAAAACTGAGAGATTAGAACTATGCAATTTTAAAAACTGTGGTTTTTGTGCTCATTTTTTAAATGACTCCCCTAATTCAGAGTTCTGTTTTTCAAAATTCCACTTCATTTGCAATCCATTCATCCACCCATAGTTCTTGCTTTTCTTCCTTCACTTTCTTCTTTATTCCCATTCATGAAATTACTCACACAGGAAACTCTACTCTGCTGATCCCTTGTGGAAACCTTTTAATATCAGGCAGGTATCTCTCTGTTCTTCCCACAGATTCCTATGAATTCCACCTCTGTTGTTTGTTTAAATACAGCTAATAAAAACTGCCACAAACAATTTCTTTAGAATCCTTATTTAAAGATATATTTTCCTATTTGAGTTTGACATTATTCATTAAAGATCTACAATATAGACTCTGGGAAAACAAAAGTGCTAACTCTCATCTGATCAGAATCTTAAAAACACCTGGGGGCAGGGTAGAGGGATACATGCTTATATACATACTAGAGGCAGGGTGCATGAATTCATGCATGGGTAGGTCTGGCCAGCCTGCCCCGATGGGGGCCGATTGGGGCCGGGCCAGCAAGGGGGAGGGGATGCAGGAGGTTGGCCAGCTGGCCCCGCCCCCGATCGGGCTGGTTGGCCAGCTGCAGTGGGCATCATATCGACCGGTCATTCAGGCATTCTGGTGTCTGGCTTTGTATATATAGATGGTAAGCATTCCTCAGAACTTCAGGTAACAACTATAAAGCAACACATAAATAGTGTAATGGGGATAAATGGTAGAGATGCTAATAGATTTTAGATTAATTAAAAATTATGGTAATATGGAAGGGTTTTGTAAAAGAAGCATGGCTAATGTGATTATTTAGTACAGTGACACAGTGGTAGGCCGTGAGGAAGAGACACATCGGGCAGGATGAATGCATGAGCAAAGCCTGAGCTGGAAGTAAAAATACTCCTTGGATAGAAAGAATGGGTAGCATGTGGCCCATGGAGAAATGGAGACTAAATCTGGAAGTGATACAGACTCTGTGGCAGGAGCTGTATTCATTTCTGGAGTGGTAGTGTGGCGTGAATAATTGGGTGCTTTAAGTATATTAACTTTTCACCCATGCGAAGGATGATTTGATATGGAGAAGCGGGAGGAAGACAGGAAGACACTGCTCCTGCTCTCTGAAAGGCGTCTGCCTTCATGGCCTCACAGTCCGTTTAACTCTCACCTCTTCTGCGAGGGCCCCTCTAACTGCCCCGTCAGCTATGTTCCCTCACACATCCAGGAAGACATGTTTTCTACTCCAAACAATGCAAAAGCAATAGGTCCCTTTTCACTAACGGAATAGACGCTTACCCAGAGGAAAAAAAGTCTTACCTGATATGAGTTTTTAAAATTTAGGTTTATTGTCACCTCTTACACTCCTTAATCCCAATGGACCAGAAGATGAAGGCCTATTGGCCAGGAAACTATTCAGGTGATAGAGATCTCCACTTAAGGTAGGTTATGAAGAAGTGTGTCTCAAACTTGCGCTTGCATCTGGAGAACTTGTTAAAACACAGATTAGTGGACACCACTACCATCGTTTCAGATTCAGAAGATCTGGGACATGGCTCAAGAATTTGTATTTCTGCAAGCTCTCCGGTGATGCTGATACTGCTGGTCCACACTTTGCGAACCACTGATAGAGAGCAAACTGAATGTGGAGGAAAGGGTATTTTCCAGGTATTGTCCAGAGTGAAAGTTGCCACAGAGCCCCCTATCAGTCAGAAGAGGGACTGCAATGAGAAATGGCTCCAGCCACTAACCTCCCACATGAACCAGTGTGTGCATGTCCTGGTTACCACCGGCTGCCCCAGCAGAGAGCTGGAGGGTCCTTTTTTACAGGTTGAACACGAGAATGTCTCCAGGCTGGTCACACACATACAAAAATCTATGAAATATGTAATCCAAACAGCATCTACACTGCTGGACTAGAACCTCTCTGCACCATCGGAGAGCCCCAGACTTCCAATGCCATTCTTCATGGATTTCAGTCACACATTTTTTTCATATTCTGCCTTCCCTGGAATCAAGATGCATCTTGTTATCACTACCTACAGGCCCTTTGTACTTATCACTATGGTATGAGAAGGGTGATGGGGTGATGTGTGAGAAGTAAGAGAGAGAAAGATGTGTTGAGTGGATGCCCAGAGGAAGGGAAGATATGAAGCATCTGGGCAGAAAAGACTAGCAGATGCAACCATTGGGAAGATGGGGAAACAAAGAAAAAGGCTTTTCTTTGGAAATCTTCCAGATGGCCATTTCCAACATATTCTGTTTTAATATGCTGCACTCGCTTAGCATGACAAGTATCTGCTTTTTCAATAATATTGCTATTATTTGTCTGCCTGTCTTTTTCTTCTAAGACAAGGGTTGATATTTTCTTCTGAAGGACCAGACAATACATGTTTTAGGTGTTGTAGGCAATGAAGTCTCTGTCACAGCTATTCAACTCTGATATTGTTGTGAGGAAGCCACCATAGGCAATAGGTAAACAAATGAGCTGGCTACAACCCAATATAACATCATTTAAAAAAAAAAAACCAAAACAGCCCTGGCCGGTTTGGTTCAGTGGATAGAGCATCGGCCTGCGCACTCAAGGGTCCCAGGTTCAATTCTGGTCAAGGGCATGTACCTTGGTTGCGGGCACATCCCCAGTGGGGAGTGTCCAGGAGGCAGCTGATCGATGTTTCTCTCTCATCAATGTGATGTTTCTAACTCTCTATCCCTCTCCCTTCCGCTCTGTAAAAAATCAATAAAATATATCTTTAAAAAAACAAACAAAAAAAAAAACAAAAACAAAACAAAAAACAGTTTAACATGCACTCAGCCAAATTTGGTCCATGGACCATAGGATATCCATCCCTGGTGTATAGGATAGGAGACCATATAGATGTGTATGCTTCATTCACCATCTTGAACCAGAAAATGTGCATTTTTAATAATAGCTTTATTCAGTTATAATTTACAAACAATATAATTTACCCATGTAAAGTGTGCAATTCAGTGGTGTCTAGTATAGTCACAGATATATGCACCTGACACAAGAGTCAAGAAATCCTGTACTTGTTATCATTCCCCCTACACCACCACCACCACCACTCTGCCCTGAGCAACCATGAACCTACTTTCTGTCTCTATAGATTTGACTATTCTGGATGGTCCATATAAACAGAATCATAGAATATGTGACTGTCTTCTTTCATGAGCATAATGTTTTCAAGTTTCATCCATGTTGTAGAATGCGTTACATCTTTCCTTTTTATGACCAAATGACATTCCATTATATAATACTTTCATGTGTTGTTAATCTTTTCAACAGACGGATATTTGGCTTGTTCAAAAACCATTTCTGAGTTTTTTTAACCTCTTCAATTGTGTCACTAAACTCTAAAATTTAAGAGTGTGCCTGAACACACACACACACACACACACACACACACCCCAGGAACCCCTCAAGTAGAAAGTTGTTTTTGTTTGTTTGTTTGTTAATCCTCACCCAAGGATATTTTTTCCATTGATTTTTAGAGAGAGGGGAAAGGAGGAAAGTGGAGGGGGGAACAGAGAGAGAAAGAAACATCAATATGAGAGAGACAGATTGATTGGTTGCCTCCTGCTCATGCCCCAGCCAGGGCCTGGGAACAAACCTGGAACCCAGGTATGTGCCCTTGACCAGGAATCAAGCCGGCGACTTTTCGGTGTGGGCTGGTGCTCCACCACTGAGCGACACTGGCCAGGACTCAAGTAGAAAGTTTTAATGATTTAAGTGTGATTAATCCTGAATTATATTTTTAAAATAGTAGAGTTTTCTATGGTTAGAAAATTTATGATAGCACATCAGCAAAGTACCATGGCCCTGGGCATATCCTATACTTTCCCATAATAATATTAATGATGGGAAATATTTCCCAGAGGACTCTTTTCCACTTGGAAGTCTTCAGGCATCTTGTGGGCACTGAACCGGACAGACAACTCTCTCTTCCCATGGGGCTGAGACTCTAATATGGGGAAAACACTAAACAAGCAAGCGGAAAGTTTCAGATATTAATAATTTCTAAGAAAACATTATAGTGAGGTAGAGATACCTCAAAATGGGAGGGAAAGTTGCCATTTTGGATTGAAGGTCAGGAAAGGCCACTCCCTGGATAGGCAGAAGGGAGCCATGGTCTGGGAGAAGAGCCATCCAAGCGAGGAGTGCCCTGAGGTGGAAATGGCTTGGCAAGTCAGGAAAGAGAATGGGGTCACTGTGGCTAAAAGTGGGGAGCCTAGTGGAGCCATGTGTTCAACCTTCATCAAGGGCCTTGTTCACAGAGGATGCGTCTCTTTAACCTCACAGGCTGAACCTTATGCTTTCTTTGTATGTAGCCAAAATGAACACTTGGTTTCTGTAACAAACGATTAATACTCCCAAGCTCTCCACACGGTGACTGTGGCGCTGGCTGTGAGGCAGGCCTCTCCGCACCCATCCATCCCTCTGCACTCTGCTTTGGGATGCTGGCACCGGACTCTGCAAACTACACTTCTCCTGCACCAGCTACAAAGCCCTGAGACTGGCCCAGGGCAAGCACCGGAAGTGAACTGGGCCTTGCCCCTTTCCCAGGCGCTCTTCCTGCAGCAGCGAGGAGCAGGTCCCACCGCTTCCAGCACCCCCACTGGCAGGAAGCAGCGTCCCCTCCTCATTGTGAGACCTGCTCGGGGCTCAGACCTGGCTTTGCCGTGGCTCCTGTGAGTTCTTGTCGTACCAGCACCAGAAAGTCAAAGCCCCTCCTTGGCCATCTGGGACCCAACTCACCAAGGCTCCTACTCTGAGTCCTCCCTCTGTCCTCCCTGCCCCCGAGTGGCGGCTGTCGTTTGCAGGTGCTGTCTGAGTGAACGAGTGAACGCCATGCTCTCTTCTGCCTTTTCAGCCCCTCAGTACTTGCTTATCCAGTTCCCGGTATCACGTAAATAATCTGTATGGAAATCGCTAGTGTGGGTTTTGTCTTCCTAATCAACCCCAGCTACATAAATTGCAGGGCTGAGTGCAAAATAAAAGCGCAGGACCCCTGCTCTAAAGGGCCATTAAAGATCCTAAAACACAGTGGGTTTTCCTTTCCTCCATGGTCTCTCTCTCTCTCTCTCTCTCTCTCTCTCTCTCTCTCTCTCCCCTTGTCATAGAACTTGTCATGGCTTTTTTGTTTGGCATTTAATGTTTTTCTAAATAAAGAAAAATGGAAAGTTTAAATGATAACAGGATTTTTACCATTCATCTTTACGTAAGAACATTTAACTCAAACGGGAATCACCAGATTTTCCCTTTGTATTTCATAGTTCTCACGTGTACATGTATTTCCTTCTTACCAGAGCAGTAAAATCACTGCGCAACATTCACTCTACTATTCTTATCTGACTTCCTATTCACCCACATCCTACCAATACTCTGTGGAACCCAAGGCTTCCCCACCGGCTCCCTTTCTACTCACTGCGAGTCTCACTGACCTCCCACAGGCCTGGATCCTCCAAAATTCTGTGGTCAAGCCACTTGTCATATGCAATTGGTGGGTGAGGAATGATGCACACCTATTCCTCTGTTCATATGCCTGGTCTGTCGTCCCATCAGACATCACTTCTAAAACACAGGCTCAAAGATTCAGTGAACACATGGAAATCAGGGAGAACGGCCTGGCTGGGGAGAGCATGGAGCTCTGAGGCCCTCCCGTGCCTTGCCCTCTGCGTCTCTTCCACCTGGCCGTTCCTGAGCTAGACCCTTATAGTGTTGTAATAAACAGGTAACCCACTTACAGCTCCAGCACGGAGAAACAGGAGAACAGGTGCCAGCCCTTCTGAACATAGGTCCTTGTGCGATGGCACAAGTCACGTTCCCATGACACTGCTCGAGGCTGTCCACCTGTGTGTCCAGGGCTCTTCCTTTTCTTCGTTAGATGCTCAGTAGTGGGCATTCGAAGGAGCGAAACGACCTTCTGCTATGTTATCTCTCTGACATCCCCAAGCAGTTCTCAAATAAGTGCCCTTGGCGCCAAAGGAACCGGTTTCCATTGCCTTTAGAGGCTGGAGCTTAGGTTTGGTCACCGAATCGGTTTTACTCTCTTCCTTAGAACCAGGGCATACGTCATGAAAATGTCAGCAAACAGGAAAGCCAATTCTCCTAATAACATAAAAATGCAGGAAATCTGATGTATCCAGCATAAATTGTCCGCACTTTTCAACCCCTTACTGAACAAAGTCACAATTTTCAAATCTCTTGGTTTTACTTGTCACTAATAATAGTCTCTTACTTGACCAGCATGAAGTCAGTATTATAGTTCCACATGCTATGAGAATTCTAATTTTCATTGAGGAGGGATCGGCCCTGGTTTTTACACAAATTGTGTTTCTCTTTCTGTGGCAGCTTTCAACTTGCATGTGTAAACTTAATTACTTGGGGGAAAACATACAGGCATCTTGGGTGACTAGTTTAATGACCACCCCTAATTTGTATAGCCTTTGGAACTTTATATTGGGTTATTTTACAATGAGAAGTGACAATGCGCTCAGAAGGTATACAGGGTTCCTATGGGGATCCCAATTCAAGTCATACTTTAATAAAAAAGACAAAGTTAACCTTCCAGTGAATACTCTCTGAAACACAGTGCTAGAGAGAAAATAAGAGGAATCTGATTTATACATCTCTTCTCATCTGCCTGTTCTCCAAATTACAAAATGTTGCAAAACTGAGATGCAAAAATTATTTCAATCCCCTTTTGCTTCTCCGAAGGGAAAGCATTTAACAGAAGACCCTGTCTGGCAAACAAACAAACAAACAAATACAAGTTAATTAAGCAGAGAAACCTTTCTCAGTAAAGGTACACAGAAGCCTGAAAACGCATTAGACATTTGTAAAGATCACAGATTGGCGAATACTAAGAGCAGGCTGTTGGGAGAGAGAGAGAGAGAGAGAGAGAGAGAGAGAGAGAGAGAGAGAGAGAGAAAGAGAGAGAGAGAGAGAGAGAAATAGAGAGAGAGAGAGAAAGAGAGAGAAATAGAGAGAGAGAGAGAGAAATAGAGAGAGAGAGAGAGAAAGAGAGAGAAATAGAGAGAGAGAGAAATAGAGAGAGAGAGAGAGAAAGAGAGAGAGAGAGAGAAATAGAGAGAGAGAGAAAGAGAGAGAGAGAGAGAGAGAGAGAGAGGCCTTCTCTGAACATAAGGTTCTTAAAAGACATTTTGAGAAGAATTAAATCTCTCTTTCTCAGCTACCAATAGAGTTTGCTGGAGATGGAAGCAGTTGGGGTGACACGCCCTTCACTTATTCGGGAATGTGATTTTCCATCCTGCCGTTACCTGGCACCCAGACAAGTGTAATAAAAATATGTCATCATAAGCAGCCCAGAATAAATACTCAGATCCTCAGTGTTGTTTATCATTTCTCAGATGTCGTCCCTGGATTTTACAATCCTCACTCGTTGTTACATTTGGGAGGGGAGGGTGTTTGGAATACGCAGGGATGGCCAGCCCGAAGGTCACTGTGTGTGTGAGCCAGGAGCGTCACAGCCTGTGGCCCAGGGCCCCGGCTCACAAGGCACCACTCTGAAATGGATCCTGGACGGAGGGGCTCGCTGTTGGTCAGTTAAAACCACCCAATGTTTCAGTCTGCTTGTTAGAGTTATTTTTCTAAATCACGATCTTTGTGTCTTGACCAACGAGTGAAATAAATAGCATCCTTCCACTGAAGTTGAAAATCTGCAACCATGTCCATTTTCTACTGAAATGCTCATTGAACCTGCTTAGGTGCAGAACTCCAGCACAGGGGCCAGGGAGTGGGAATAGGAAGATGGGCTCGCAGTGTCAGCCCTGAAGGAAGTAGGAGAGTAGATAACACTGACCAACTCTGTCAAGTCAAAGGATCCCACCTCTAGAACCCACTGACCTTTTCAGGCTGACTCTCCTGGTTTGGCTTCACTCTGTTTTGTAATCGGGTATTTTTAAGACACAACCAAATCTGAGTAATGTAACTGTCAGCATCTTAGACTTGAATTAAACTACAGGGTGGGGCAAAAGTAGATTTACAGCTGTGAGCACACGAAACACAGTTTATTCTTGTAGCATTATTTACTAGAGGCCCGGTGTACGAATTTGTTCGACCAATCAAAGCCTAACCTGCAGAATCGGGTTAAAACCGACATCCCCCGAGGGGTCCTGGATTGCGAGACGGCTCAGGCCAGGCTGAGGGATCCCACCAGTGCATGATCAGGGCCTGGGAGGGGCACAGGAGGGTGGCCAACTGGGGAGGGACCGTGGGAGGACTCCAGCGCACATCCGACCCATCTCTCTCAGTCCCAATCGGCCAGACCCCAGCAGCAGCAGCACGCTAACCTACCAGTCAGAGCGTCTGCCCCCTGGTGGTCAGTGCACGTCATAGTAAGCGGTTCAGCAACCTTAGCATATCATTAGCATATTACGCTTTGATTGGTTGAACAGACAACCAGACAACCAGACACTTAGTTTAGGCTTTTATTATATAGGATTAATTATTGAACTATTTCCCATACAAACAGCTGTAAACCTTCTTTCCCCCATCCCGTATATCTGGATTATTTGACATCTTTCATTGGAAGATGAAATGATTTTTGCCATCTGGGAGATGGCTTCACATAAGGCACTATTTTGAATCAACCTGCAATGGATTAATGAACTTCTATTGAATAGAAAATAGGGCCTGTGGTCTGTTGTCGACAGACCCAGCAGCCAGACGGGGTCACCCAGCACACAGCACGGCGGGGACGGCCCTGACCTTACAGAGCTCCCCAGGCTCCTGGTTTGCGATGACAGCCCGCTTCAGCTGTTACATAAACAACGAAACGTAGCTTTCATATTGTTACATTCTGCCTTTTGAAACATTTCTTGTAGCACGACTTTGCCAGTACAAAGCTGACTTTTTTAAGTGATTTGTCTGTAACTAGGCAGTTGTAGAACTTTTACTTCCTTCGTCTGTGCTAAAAAGCAATTCAAGAAGACTTAAAATTCTTCCAGGGCTGATTTGAAAGCATCAGCGAAAGCGCACAAACAGCGCAGGCAGCCAATTTCCTTCTTGGAGAGAGAAGATGCCTCGGCCGCCGAGCCACAGTACAAATGGCTTCACGCCGCCATGGAAACCACTAACCACTGGGTATCAACGCGCCTGCTACCGTGACGTTTTCGTGGGACATGGTATTTGGAAGCTACTGCTTTGGCAATGGTTTTTAGTCGCTAGCATTTCCGATGGATGCACCTTCCCTCCCACGCTCTGAGGCTCCGGAGGAGGGGGGGCTCTCGCCTCGGCCTTGGGCTTGGTGAGCTCACCTGCAGGACCAAGAGCTTTTGATGCCACTCGCTGGACTCGCCCAGCCAACGGGGAAACTCACCCACTCCGCCACACACTCACCCTGAATACACCGTGGGCCACGTGGGGCGGGGGGGTGGCTGGGCACCGGAAGAGCACTGCGGTGGCCCGGCTCTACATGACTCACGTGGGAAAACCTGCGCCAGCGGAGTGCACGTGCAGGTGGTTGGGGGGGGGGGAGGGGTGGCGGTGCGGAGAGGGGTGCGTGCCTCGTTCTTCATTCCATCTGGACACACTCCCAGGACACTTGTTTGAGCAAATGTGGGCTCTGATCATTCACAGGAAACCCTAGCGCTCGTCCCGGGTGGAGGCGGCGGGCGGCAGGGGAAGCTGTGGGGAGATGCGCCTTTCCCGCCGCCTTAGAGCTGGACGCACCCAAACCGCACAGGTGGGCGCGCTGCGGAGGGGCGCGCAGGGGGGGGGGGGCGCCGCGGGGGGCGCGCAGCAGGTGGACGGGCAGCAGGTCTCTTGAGATGCGGTCGCTGCTCCGCCCTGGCTTCCCCGGAGCTCCCCGCGCTCCTCTGCGGACAGCGTCGTGCGTTAGTGTAAGGGCCTGAGCGCCCGGGAAGGTGCTCTCTTGCAGGAAACGTAAATTGCTTGCTCGTGAACAGTGATGCGCATTCACTAGGGAAGTCATTTTTATCGTTGTTATTGGGTATGGTTTTGGTTTGTTTTGGCTTTTTGTTTTGTGTTTTTTATTTTTATATTAACCACACCGTCCCACCGAAGACACCGGGTTACCAGTCCCGACGTCACTGTCCCGCGTCCGGCCTGGAGTCCTGTGCGGTTCTTAGGAGAAGAACCTCCGGCACCGAGCGCGGTGCCGAGGACCGACCCCCGGGTGCTCGGCCGCCTCACGGGTGCGGGCGGGGAGCACATGACCTGACGGAAGTGGCTCAGCTTCTACGGTCCTCGATTGTTCCTTCCAACACGGCCTGTGGGCCACTCCCAACGCGGACAGGTGTTTCCCAGGCCGGTGCTCGCCGGTGAGGGAGCCCGGGAACCGGAAGCCGCCATCAGATCCAGCAAAGCGCCCGGGACGCCTGCCGGCTCACAGGCCTTCCCTGGGGACCCCCAAACAGTGACTGAACCCACAGAACTCCGGAGTCCTAGACCTAGAGCATTGAACAGCTGGAGGTGCAAAGACGGCTCTCCGCTCAGCAGGCGCGTAGCTGGTGACAGGCCCGCGACCTGCCGCACAGCCGCCCGCATCTGCACGGAGCACCGCCACCGCCACCAGGGCCAGAGGCCGCGCTCCTGCCGAGCCCTGTTCTGTTTCTTGTCCTGGGGGCTGACCTCACAGATCCGTTCACTTTGTGAAAATGCATCCAACGATAAATTGACAGTTTAGTACTTTTCTGTATGAACCAGTATATTACACTAAACCCCCCAAATCACATTGAGTGTGGGAAATTACGTATATATATAAAATACATAATATCAAAATCTAACATACCTTCTCCAAACCTCAGCTCCCAGTTGCCTTCCTACTCTAGCAATAGGCATAAAAGCGGTTTAATTGCTCTGGCCAGTTAGTGTGCATCAGCTGATACCAAAGATAAGGACCAGCTGCTGTTCAATTAGCAAAATAACTCAACAGAGATGTGCTGAGCATCTATTCCACGCCAGGCGCTGTGCTAAATAGTAAGTAGACCAGTAAGATGCCTGCATATATGCTGTGGAAGGAGCACAGTTAGTAAGTAAATGGAGGGCTATTGACAAACAACCACAGACCAGCAGAGCTGTTAGATACCAGCGGAAAATGCCTGAGTAGCTAGCTCCCTGAGGGGATCAGAGACTAGAAAAGGCAGTTGGTGCTGATGCAAATTCAAGCCTGAGAACTAATGCTCTAGTTAGGACCCCCTGCGTCCATCATCCCATGGCGAAGGGTTCAAACAAGCCTGGTTGTTGGGGATCAAGAAGAGGCTTGAACTAGGGCTCCCTGGGTCTGGTGACCCGGGTTGCTGGGCGTGCCGGTCACTGCTTCGGCTGTGGTGACCAGCACTCAGTCCGCATATCCTCTGGTGTCTGCTGAAAGGAGAGCATCCTCCTTTGCCATGTCAGATGGTCGGGATGGTGATGAGGGGCTGGAGGAAAATGAGGGGCAGGGGGGCTGTAGGGAGTGACTGGGTGGAGGGTGCACAGCACGGTCAGAGGAAGCCTCAGTTTGGGGGGAAGGGACTGACTGGGAGAAGAAACAGCACGAGGCCCTGCAGCCGGATCTGGGGGTAACCCCGAATGCGGGCTGCTAGGGAAAAGTGCCCCCGGAGACAATGGAGAAGCCACTTCTGGGGAGTTGGCGCCACTGAAGATGCCAAAGAAACCCTCCACGTGTCTCTCTCCAGTCTGAAAAATGTGTGTCCTCTCTCCTCCACGTGGCTCGTGATTAATTACAAGGACACAAGTGCAGCAACTCTGCCAGCCTTTGTGTTTTTCTGGGTGCCAATAGCTAGATAACGTACCAGGGAGTCAACCATCCCAGGAAGTTGCAAGCAGCTGTTAGGAAATCCATTGTGCCTCCCACAACCTCACAAATCACCTGGTGGGGTCCCGTGCCCAGGCGCTCAGCTGCTATTCTCTCTGGCTGGGTAGTTTCCACTCCGTCTGAGCAAACAAGGACGGCCTATTCAACACAGAGACCGCAACAATGAATATTCAATCCTAGTTGTGATTTTGGCAGAACCCAGCAAAATGGGGGGAAAAAATCCTTTTCTTCTCCTCTCCCCTGGGGTTTTGCGAATCTCCCTTGAAAGGGGTGTGAGAAGCCTCGGCAGGAAAGCCAGCTCCGCTTCAAGGAACTGCTTTGGTCTCTTTATGGATATTAGAACAATTAACATCTAGCTTCACGTACAAAGGACTTTCTCTCCTTTTATGTTGTAGTTCTTAAAATTCCCAGAATGGTGAACAGTAAAACTGTTCACTTGAGAAATTAAGTACCGTATGTGATAAGACAGTTGCATGAAATTTTTAAGCTGTCATTAAAAATGATTATAATTAGGACAAACTACAAGAAAATGCTTTAAAATTGAGACCTGAGTGAATTAAAAATTAAGGGGTATATTATGTATTATCATGTTGAAGGCTGGGTTTGCGCGTCTAACACCCGTTAACACGAATGTGGGCCGCCGGCATGAATCCCGCTGCGGAGGGCGGGGCAGCCCTTGCCTGCCCCTGGCTGATGGGAGCGGTGCCTGCGTGGAGGGCGGAGGGAAAGGAGCCCATGTGAACAGTTTACCTGCCCTCTGCTGCGACTTTCTCCCAAGAAGCCTGTTCTATCCTGAGGACATTAAAATATTTCATAGCAAGGCATCCTGAGGAATGTTCCGGGCTCATGAAGGGTGAAGCTGTCACCATGTCATGTTCAAATCTTCTTTATTCCTTTAAGGGTGAAAGAGTCCTTCTCCACATTCACTGGGGAAATGAGAGTTGTACATGTTACTCCAGCCTACGGAACTAGGAGACAGAGGCCAAACTCACCTCCTGGGAGCAGGCCCTGCAGGCACAAGGCAGGTCATCACTTCTATCAAGTCATAGGTCAGATCAGACTGCTTCCCTCCCCATAGGTACCCATGTTACTCTGCTCTCTTTGATCTCCCACAGTCAAGTCCAAGCACCATCCCATTAGCATTGTGCATCCCTCCACCTTCCCAGGGACTTGAATAGATCCTCAGGAAACTGGGTATCAAAGCTGATACTTTTATGTAATATTGTTGGCCTTCTCTCATGCATTATTATTTCAATGTGCTAGCAAGCTAAGAAACTCTCAACCTTTGGACGTTTTCTCCCCTTGGAGATGGGGGAGGGAATGACAAATAAGGGAGCAGGCAGAAAGCCCTTTGTTGCTACAATATCCTGAAGAGTGAGCAAGTAGCACTGTGTGCCTAGGACATGCCCATAAGCATGCCAGTTGTTTACAGTCCCATGAGGGCACAGCTACTTTTCAGCAGGTACTGAAGAAAAAATTGTCAATTGTTGCTATAAAGTAGAAACTCTTAGGATTAGGCAAATACAGAAGGCATTTGGTATTTACCAAATTAAATTGGCAATTTTGACTATTCAAGAAACAACTCAAATACCATAATCCTAGAATGAGTTGTGAGTCTGAGCTGTTGGGCTCATTGTCTGTGGGGAAGCACGGGACTTGGTTGGAGTGTCTGTAAGGAGGATTCTCTGAAAGGTCAGGGGCCTCTGGGGGCTGAAGGCGGCAGCCCCTACCTTGACTTTTCCAAACAAGTCCTATCCCACAGGTATTTTGCTGGAATCTCTATGTTTAGTCTTTAAGACCCGGCCTTGTAGAAGCATGTGCTTTCTCAAGGATACTTACCCTGCTGATTGTATCTAGAGGTTAATTTTAGTTCAAGCTGTTGTTACAATAAAGAGCTAACAAGGCAGGCAATCGGGGCTGTTTTTGGTTTCTAAAGCCAAATAAGCCCCTTAGCCTTCTCTTTCACAGAAACGTGTGTCAGAGTTATCTATTCATCCATTGCTCAGGGTCTGCTGCTCAGCCCCGGCAATTGTCTTGAGAAGTCAATGAATGAATTCACAGACAAGGGAGGGGTAAGCAAAGGGAGAAGTTTATAACAGCGAAGGTAACAATGCTCTCAGCTTGCACAAGAAGGGTCCAAAAACGGGTTGCCGCATAAGCTTACTAGTCTAGGGGTTTAAATTTTCCTATTCTTGCTCTCTATTGGCTCTTTCAAAAAATCACCAGCCAATCTCCTTTTTCCCTCATCTCCCGCTTTTAGTTCCAGCTCTCGGGTTCAGGGGGAAAGGCAGCTCTGCAGGTGACTGGTACATTCCACCTATCTTGGTCACAATCTGAACATCTGGTTTATTTACTCCTTAGCTGCCATCTTCCCTCCCTGCAGCCCTTACCCTAAATTGCCTGATTCCATCTATCTCCTCATTAGTACTTGTAACTATGCAGACACTAGAGGCCTGGTGCATGAAATTCGTGCACGGGTGGGGGGGGGCAGGGTGTGGTCCCTCAGCCCAGCCTGCACCCTCTCCATTCTGGGACCCCTCAGGGGATGTCTGACTGCCAGTTTATGCCCAATCCTGCTTAAATTGGCAGTTGAACATCCCTCTCATAATCCAGGAGTGCTGGCTCCTAACCGCTCACCTGCTTGCCTGCCTGAGCACCCCTAACCACTCTGCCTGCCTGCCTGATCACCCCTAACCACCTCTGCCTGCCTGCCTGATTGCTCCTAACCACCTCTGCCTTGGCCCCTGCCATCATGGCTTTGTCTGGAAGGACACCTGGAAGACATCCGGCCTAATTAGCATATTACCCTTTTATTAGTATAGATACCATGGCAAATAGGTTCCGAGAGCCTGATCATCCCTACCCCTGGTCATTCATGCCTGTCCTTGAGTGTGGGCAGAATGTTACTTGTCTCTCACCAACAGGATATGGCAAAGGTTGCAGGCTACGTGTGATTACATGTACATATTTACATATGATTGTAGACCCATCTTCTCTCTCTCTCTCTCTCTCTCTCTCTCTCTCACTCACTTTGTCTAAGAATAACACTGCCATGAAGTAAGTGGCATGTTGGGAAAGCCAACGTGACAAGGAACTTCAAGTAGCCTTCAGTTGCTGAAAGTGGGCTTCAGCTGATGCAAGAAGAAGAAGAAGGGGAAGGGGAAGGGGAAGGGGAAGGGGAAGAAGAAGAAGAAGGAGGAGGAGGAGGAGGAGGAGGAGGAGGAGGAGGAGGAGGAGGAGGAGAAAAAGAAGAAGCAGCAGCAGCAGCGGAGGCCTATACCCACAAGGAACTGAATCTTCCCGAAATCTTAAGAGCAGGAAAGCAGAGTCTCCAGTTGAGAACCCAACCCTGAAGACACTTGATTGCAGCCTGAAACCGTGAGCTAATACAGGTGTGATGCTTTGGGCTTCCACATGTGTGGTGATTTGTTACAGAGCAATAGATAAGTAATATGGGTACTAATTTGAGCTTTATGTATAGCAAAGTTAGAATTCAAGATCTCATCGCTTGCTTCATGGAAAAAAATCTTATTATTGCATTATTGTGTCCACACTTTGTTTTATAAAAATGCCAAAATTCTTACTAAGAATACATATGAGTTCCTTGAAGTTTTTCAGTGGTACTTGAATGTAATTATTGGCCAACATTATATTTCCAATAGTCTCAATAGACATATCCCTCCTACATGTTAAATGTCTGCCACATAAGCTCATAGAAGAAGTGGGACTTTTAACAAAAAGTCTCCTAACCTTCAGTGAGTAGACATTTAATCACTACTCAGAAGGGACTTGTTTTTAAACTTTGTCAGAAAAGATAATAGGTATGCTGCTCGAAGACAGAGCTAAAAGAGAGTGCAAAAGAAGCTTAGAGATCAATAACTAGACATATTGGTGCAGTGTAACCTGACATAGATTTGTTGTGTTGGTTTTTTATTTTTGTTTTGTTTTTTGTTTCCCAAGCTCTATCAAAGCTCTTTTGAATATTAATTTTGTATATTAAAAACCCTTACCTCTGTCTTCACTGCCACCCCCAGCATCATAAAGTCAATTTCTTTTTATTGTTTTTAAATATATTTTTATTGATTTCAGAGAGGAAGAGAGAGATAGAAACATCAACGATGAGAGAGAATCATTGACCGGCTGCCACCTGGACACCTCACGCTGGGAATCGAGCCCTGCAACCCGGGCATGTGCCCCAACCAGGAATTGAGCCATGACCTCCTGGTTCATAGGTGGACGCTCACCAACTGAGTCACGCCAGCTAGGCATAAAGTCAATTCTTTATCTCAGCTGAGCTTACATCTCTGTGTTTTTGTAACCGCAGAAGCTTCTCCTATGAGTCATGAGCTGGTTTCCTGCAGACGTGACATCACTCGGTGAACCCATGAGACGCTGTGGTTTGCTGCTGCAGGAGCCTGAGAACCTCTGCTCCGTGTCCCACCTGGGCGTGCATGGGGACAGCGCCTTCCCTCCCAGTGGGAACTTCAGGGCACATTCCTCATCCGAGCCATTTATCAGGCGCTTGGTGTGGGCCAGGCGCAGTGAAGGCCCCCCCCCCCCACCTCTGCTCTGTGAGGCTGGCCTTCATCTTCTTACCAGAAGGAGACTCTGAGGCCTGCAGGATATGTTCCTGTAAGCTCCCAGTGACCCTGCGGAAAATTACATGGACAATCTGAAGGAATTATTTGATTGTTCAAGCCCCAAAATGCCAGTGTTTATATAATTTAAACAAAATGAAAACTTTCTAAGCCTATTTCAATATGAGAATTATCCTAATATCATTTGGCATGGAAAGTAACAAAAATGTTATTCATTCTAGTAGGTGTTCTCAGTGGCAAAATGAATGTAATACTGGCATGACATTCAGTAAGGCCCTGGTTCTGGTCTCAGCTCCATTTTGGGTCAGTCTGCCACTCAGATGCGTCACTTCACCCATCGTGGCCATTGTTCACTCCTCTGAAAAGAAGGAAACAAGCAAAACTTTCTTCCAAGGAGAGCTTCTAGCTTCAAGTCTTGATTACTACTTTACTGTATCTTTTTAGAAGGATAAACTTGTTTTATTTGATGACCGTGTATGAAAAGGGGCCATATGCTAACCTGACTAGCTCAGGGAATGCCTTGCAAACTCAGAGACCTAATATAACCACAAAGAAAGGTCTGAAATTAAAACATTTTTAATTAAAAAGTGCTATCCCGCCATTGTGGCGGGAAGTCATGTCCTAGGCCAGTACAGTGGGGCCTTGACTTACGAGTTTAATTCGTTCCGTGACGGAGCTCGTAACTCAAATTACTCGTATGTCAAATCTTAGAGTGAACGAGTGAGACACGTGATGCTGGGCTGATGTTGTGGCGTTCACTGTGACATTCGCTGCGCCAACTAGCGGTGGGGTATCTGAAGCTGGCTCGTAACCCGAATTTTAGCTCGCAACTCAAAGCAAAAAATCGGCCAAGAGATGGCTCGTATCTTGAAAAACTCATTAAGGCCCCACTGCATCTTCCCTGACAAAGATCAACTTTGATCTTAACTGAGCGTATTGTCTTTTTGCATCTAAGATAATCTACCTTTGGAATGTCAGGGTAACTTGTAGCTCCCCTTTTTCCAGACCCCTCAGGGTCCAACCAATGCACCAGGGCAGAGACCACAAACTCCCTCATTAATTGTTGACAATTAACTATCCTGTACCCACCTGTATAAAAGAAGCATGTGTCTATCATTTCACTTTTTATCCCATCCCAGAGGCTTCCGGCTTTGCTTTCTCCCACCTCTCTAATCTATCACCAATAGATTTAATGTAACCTACTTAAGGCTCCTCCTTTGATCATAATTTATAAAACAAGGTGAAAAACTGCCATTTTCCTGAGCACTGTCTCAATGTGTTGAGATTTTGCTTCCTGGCAATTGTGAACAGTTTGGCTCAAAGAAACTCACAAAAATTCTTTACAGGTTTGAATGTTTCTTAGACTAACGTGACAAGAGTAACACCACATGTATATATATATGTGTGTATATGTACGTGTGTGTATGTACATTCATATGCATTTTATCTTTAAGTAATGAAAGGCTAATCTGATGTGTCGATGTAAGAAATGTCCAACCCTGGAAGAATATTTATGAGTTTATTTGGCCAAATTGACAACAATTGCCAGGAAGCAAAAATCTCAGCAGATTGAGAAAATGCTCTTGAGAATGGCAGTTTTGCAGCTTATTTTCTACATTAGGGTCAAAGGAGATGTAAGGGGGTTATAAGAAACCCATTAGTGATATAGAGATAGCGACTTTCAGCCTCTGAGTCTGTCAGGCCCCCCACGCAGGCCTCCCTGAGCTGGTCAGGGTTAGGATGTGGCCCCTTTTTCATCCACAGCTGTCTCGCTCATTGGTCTCTAGCTATTCAGGAGCAGTAAGCACACTTTCCCCAGGCCTGGTGTTTGGATCACGACTCTTCTGAAAAACATACCTGGGTTATAAGCATCAGGCGGTTGTGGAATGTCTAGCCACTGCCCACCCCCACCAACCTGGCTGGACGTCAGGATGAAAGCAGACTGATTAGCAAGGGACCCTATTCCAGGCCTTACTGTGAAATCCCAGAGTTACCAATCATAAAGTGACTTGATGCCAAAACATCCAGGTGGGGAAGAAAAATTAATAAATTATAGAGATATTTTATATATACAATTCCAAATATGGCTACATGGAGTTTGGAAACATCTGGGTGATGAATTGGAATTTCACTTGTGCTTCAGCTCTTTGGCATAACATAAACACAGCCTGCAAGTCCCTAAAGATAAATGGGAGAGTTGGAAACTGCAAAAGGTAGGTGGAGAAAGAATCAGATTTTAAAACTGGCCCAGGATGCTTGCCAAATGGGAAAAAATTCAAAGCAGCCCAAGGCATTTCCTCTCAGAGTTAAGTTAAAGATACAGTGTCCTGGTAGCTAAAATTAGAAGCTACTTTGCATATTCTTTCACTCTTTAGACATACATTTGGGGATGTTTGTATTTTTTTCATTATATTTTGTATTTGTTTCCAAGGCCTATTAATATGCTGCTGGTTACAGTTTTCTCCTGCTGAGTATATGTAGCCCAAGATTTGGGGCAATAGAGAACTATTTTCTGAAAATAGTCTTCAAAAGTGCTATTTCCTTAAAAGTCCCAGATGAAGATAGACGGTATATAGCACAGGCAGCTATGCTATGAATTTTAAAGCCTTTCTCATCCAATTACTTGCAATAACTTAGTTTCTTTCCCAAGCTGTAATAAATCATGTATGTATGAATGCAGAATTTAAATATGAGTAGAGTTTTAGTGTAATAGTATATCACCAGGAGTCGGTATTTTTGTTATATATGGTTCCATTTAACAGACGTGGAGTGAAAGCTCATTGATCTGGGTTTGCTAATTCAGACTTTGTGGGGCTGGCTTCCAGTTGACTTCTTTAAAGAAGCCGTTCTTCATAGAAAACTCAAATTAAAGTTGTAAATAAGACTGCAAATGGGAATGTATAAAGTACTTAGGAGTAAATTTAAAGTACTTTACAAGTACCATTTGCATATAAAATTGTTATGCTAATTATAAGTAATTCTTATTAAAGTAGGTCTCTTAAAATGATCTGCTAGGCAAGTTTCCTTAGTGAATTTGAGTTTTAGAATGTGGTAAAAGGTAATAAGCCAGAGTTTCTTTTAAATACTGTATTCTCTAATTCATAATTTTCATTAATTTAAGTTACCTTTCTTTTTTTTTTTTTTTTTTTGGTAATTAATCCAAATTGCTAACATTCTGCTAGCAAGTTCAGTTCCTAACTCTCCTACAAAGTTCAAGTAGAGTTTTTTAAATAGGATTAAATCATAGTTGTGTAAAGAAATTTTCTATTTTCCAATATCAGATTGGTAATGTTTATACGGCCTAATATTGTATACTAGAGGCTCAGTGCACAAAATTTGTACACGGCGGGGAGGGGGGTCCCCTCAGCCTGGCCTGAACCCTCTCCAATTCAGGACCCCTCTGGGGATGTCCAGCTGCCGGTTTAGGCCCAAACCCTTGGCCTAAACCAACAGTCAGACATCCCTTTCACAATCTGGGACTGCTGGTTCCTAACCGCACACCAGCCTGATCACCCCTAACCACTCTGCCTGCCTTCCTGATCACCCCTAACCCCTCTGTCTGCCTGCCTGGTCACTCCTAACAGTCTCTGTCTGCCTGCCTGATCACCCCTAACCACTCTGCCTGCCTTCCTGATCACCCCTGACCCCTCTATCTGCCTGCCTGATCACTCCTAACAGTCTCTGCCTGCCTGACTGATCACCCCTAACCACTCTGCCTGCCTTCCTGATCACCCCTAACCACCTCTGCCTGCCTGCCTAATGCCCCAAACTGCTCTCCCCTGATGGCCTGATTGCCCCTAGCTGCTCTCCCCTGCCAGCCTGATCACCCCTAACCACCTCTGCCTGCCTGCCAATTGCCCCTAAACGCCTCTGCCTGCCTGCCTGATCACCCCTAACTGCTCCCCTCTGTTCACCCATAACCGCTCTCCCCTGCCAGCCTGATCGACCCTAACCACCTCTACCTGCGGGCCTGATCACCCCTAACCACTCTGCCTGCCAGCCTGATCACCCCTAACCACTCTGCCTGCCTGCCTGATCGCCCCTAACTGCCTCTGCCTTGGCCCCTGCCGCTGTGGCTTCGTCCAGAAGGAGGTCCAGAAGGTGCCTGGTCTATTTGGTCTAATTAGCATGTTACCCTTTTATTAGTATAGATTTTTCAGTGGTTAAAACTAATAAGTAGATAAAAGTTATTTTGGAATTTTAGAGGGGGAAAAGGAAAACTTTGTAACACGGAGGCTCATATTAGAATTGGCTGCCTCCTCGGGCACATAAGTTTCCTTATCGGTTAGAGTGTAAGAAAAAGCTGGATAACAGAAAAGTAAGAACTAGACTTGTGGTTAGACCCGTGGTCAGCAAACTGCGGCTCGCGAGCCACATGCGGCTCTTTGGCCCCTTGAGTGTGGCTCTTCCTAAGCCTTAGGAGTACCCTAATTAAGTTAATAACAATGTACCTACCTATATAGTTTAAGTTTAAAAAATTTGGCTCTCAAAAGAAATTTCAATCGTTGTACTGTTGATATTTGGCTCTGTTCACTAATGAGTTTGCCGACCACTGGGTTAGACCTACCAAGTAACTGATAATCCCAGTCAACCACACACCAGCTGTTTGTTCCCAGGTATCCATGCTTATATCCCTGTTAATATAATGTTGCAGCAACTCTTTGAAAAATGGAGACAATGTTGAACTTGATCTGAGTCTGAGCTCCCCAAAATAGAGATAATAGCAGAGAAATCCCACCCCCCAATTTTTGGGTTCTGAGTAATGGTTAACCACAAAGGACTACCCTGGTTTCACATATTCTGAGACAGCAAGGACCTCTACCTTTCTTCTCAGATAAGACCCATCTGCATTATTTCTTCTGACCCTCAAAAAACTCCTTGATGACTCTCTCATTTGCTGGGGCTGACCAGCAGCCCCTGGGCAATGGAGGAATGGATTACTCCTAAACAACATTTGCTGTGAAAGGGAGGGCTAAGGGATGGCCTGGCCAAAGGGACCAGGCAGCCTCATTTGCCTGCCTCATTAGCCTTTTATAGTAGCAGCAGTTTGAGACAAAGTTTGTCTTTAGATACAATCAGTAGGGTGAGTAATCTTGGGAGGACACATGTGTCTGCAGTGTCCTTTAAGCAAGGACACCTAAAGATTAAGCATAAGGATTCCAGTAAACACCGGGGTCTGCGAGTGCACAGACTTGTTTGGAAAGGTCAAGGAATAATTTGGGGCACTGCCTTGGACAATCCCCTAAATCAGAATTCCGATAAACAGGGTGGGCCGCCTTCAGCACACTTCCCTTTTCTCTGAATGTCCTCATTACAAACTTTACAACCAAGTCCCCTGCTTCCCCAACACTCGTTAACCTGCATCTACAAACTTTCTTTTCTTTGAGATTATCATTAATAAGTGTTCTTCCTATTGCAATAGCCTGAATAGAATCATCTTATTTGGTAAGTGTGTTTTGTCTTTCACAGTTTGGGTCTTTGGCTTGGGTAAGATGGCACCTTGTCTTCAGATTCCTGCTTAATCAAGCTAGGGAACAGGGGCAACCCTTTCCTGACTGGCCATATGGGAACCCAAAGCGATTTTAATTCCTGACCTGATGCTCTGGACTATTGTCCCTTGGCAGCAAGATAAGGATGCGATTTTTATTCCTTTTGAGTACTCACTTGATTTCAGGTGCAAAATTCCTCTGGTTTCATGGCCTAACCAGTTGATGATATCTGTAAAAACATTAATGATTTATAGAAATCTTGTTTCTGTTGGTACCCACCTGCAAATTGGACTGGAACATTTTTCCTTGCTTAATGGTCAACTGTTGTGAAATTTTCAATTCTTACAGTTCCCTTCAATATCTGGCTACAATTCTCTAGTGTTTTTAATTTTCCCTCACTCCATATCAGCTTCACCAAAAACTAAAACCCAGCTGGTCAAACCCTTATCAGACTCCAGATTCTGAAGAAACCTGCAAGCTGAAGCCCTGCAACTTGATATAAGCTTCCAAGGACTCATTATTGCAGCCAGCCATCTCCCTGGGCAAGCCCCGTCTGGGACATTCAAGGAGTCCCTCGGGCAGGCCAGTGTAGAAGAGGCAGCCAATGCTGTGGACATGGTCACCCAGAGCATCAACATCCTGGCCTGGGAGCATCAGGAAACTCAGAGCTGCATAACCAAGATTTTCCTTGACAGAGCTCTTGGAATCCACTGGGATGTTTACTCTCGGGGTTTAATTCCTGACTCTACTGGACTACAACCTTTTATACTAATTTTTTCCTTTGCATTTCAACTATTCTTTATAAGAATTCTGATCTCCAGGACTCTAAGACAACTGACCTTTTGCACCACGTCTCAACTGGGTTTGCACAAATGCAAACAAGAATCCTCAAGACATGATTTCTTAGACTCTGTTGCTTATCATCTCTGAGATGTTCAACAACAAATTATATTCACTCACCTTGAACAGAAGGGAGGACTGGCAATGCTGAACTTCACCTGAGCCCTGTGCTTCCAGAAAGCAGTAACAGTAGAAAAATCCTCCTACTCTTTTAGGTTCTGAGAAAGAACTAACTTACCAGGACCACTCTGTCCCCACCAATTCGGAGCTAAGACTGGCCTCCCCTTCCTCAATCACTGACATAAGACTCATCTCCATCCTTCCTCATGACTCCCATAAAACCTGAGATGATTCCCTTAATTACTTGCCTCTTCTAAGGCTCCCGTCTTCTAATTTTAAATGTTCCTCATTGAAGACATTCTCCCAATTGCAATAGGCTTAATAAAATTATTTCCTTGGTTGTCTTCTGCATTTGGTCTTTCACAGGGGAAAGTTTGGTCAAAATACATGTATGCCCACATATATCCTATAGAATGTAAGATGCAGCCTGTACAGTGGGGGATGAGGGAGGACGTTCCGAGGAAGGTGGGTATTCACAGTCCTGCCAGCTTCATCAGTGGCTGTTCAAGCATTGCGTAGTCCTCCATGTAGTGCAGGCCAATGAAATATTTGTCAGATACCTCAGCTGGACAGTGTAGACACCTCATCGAGAACTCTAGTCCTCATTGATTTTACCTCTTCCCACAAAACCCAAAGAAAATTCATGCCCAGAGAAAAATGGGACATGAAATTTTCCTGACCACATGGTTATTTATTTTCTGCAGGTTAAATTGAATCACTTGTAAACTATTCTTAAAAAATAGTTGTTCACTTTCTGCTGCTTATCAATCACTAAAAAGATGTCTATCTAAACCTGTGTAGGTCTGCTCCTGGGGTTCTCATGTCAAATATGTTTTCTCCCCTCTCTACTTTCTGTATTTTATGAGCACTAAGATAAAGACAAGAAAAGGTAGGAAGATAAAAGAGTAGTGGAGAAAATGTAAAATTAGAGTTAAATATGTAAATTAAAAAAAACAAAGAATATCACTCCATAATTGAAGATATCATCATAAAGGAGAACTTATCTTTTCAATCTACTTTATCTTCAAATTAAAAGCACAGAGAGAACAGATCTACCTTTTAACTAGTAATAAAAAGTCCAAGTTGCTTATGTTGCATGTGTCATTCAAGTTTTCAAAAATTGCATCCAGAACACTCTATCTTAAGAGGATGAACTGTTATTTCTGCAGCTTTTAATAACTGACAAATCCATTTAAATCTCGGGCTGTACATAAATTGTCAGCATCCAAATTTGCTCTGACAAACAGAACTGGAGAAAACAAAAATAACATGAGGGGAAAATGCACTATTAATAGCTGTGTAAATAAAGCAGTAACATTAACTAATAAAAGGAAAGCAGCAGCCCCAGGAGAGCCAAAGGAGGAATTCAAGTTGCCACAAGTGGACTTAGGAGGGTCGGCTACTCTTCGTCTCCTTCCCAAATTCAGTTTTCTCTAAAAGCTACTGCATCAAGGAGCCTAGAGGCAAAACCTTTCAAAGCAAACGCTTACATCATTAAAGAAAACTAAGAATCAAATGAAAACATTTCTTACCTACCATTTTGGAGAGAGAGAAAGGAAAGAAGGGGTCACTTATTACTCTCACTGCCCTAGTCATTTGCCTGCTGTACAGTTACAGTTGAATAGGACTGCAGCCCGGCTCCATGGACAGAAGTGGAGGGACACCCTTCTTCACTCCCCTGCATCCACTGCTCTTCATCCAAGCCCCTTTGCTTGCTGGTAACAGAAATCCTTTCAAACTTGCTCAAGCAAAACAAGAACTTTTATTTAAAAGCTTCCAGGGGAATCCCTGGGAACACAATAGTGGGAAATACAATTGGGTCTTGTCAAGAAATAATGATGGTGCACCTGAAATTTACCAGCATCATTCTGTATCCTACCTCTCTTATCCTGGAGACAGGGTAAGAGAGACCAACAGAGACTGCTCTGATGGGAGAGCACTCCGAGGGGGGAAGACAGACAGTAAACACATGACCAAGTAAATAAGAATGTCAAATATCAAGGCCCGATGCACAAAATTCTTGCAAGAGTAGGCCTTCCTTGTCCCGGCTGCCAGCTTTGGCTTCCCTCTGGCATGCAGGACCTTTCATCCGGAAGGTAGCCCGAAGGACGTCTGTTCTAATTAGCATATTACACTTTTGTTAATATAGTTGCTATAAAGAAGATAGAATAAATATGCATTTTACAAAGTAAGATAAAATAGCAGTCCTGGAATTTGGGTGAGGGGAAAGTCAGGGGCTCATAGCATTAAGGAAAGCTTTCTTAAACAGGTGAAACATGCATTGAAACCTAGAAGAACTGAAGAGACTACAGCTCTGAGTCCTGCAAAATCCAGCGGAACAGCTTTGCAAGCAGAAGGAACAAGTCAAAAGCCAGAAGACTAGACTCTGCTGTCAACAGGTATATAATTGAGCCACATATGTAATTTTCATTTTTTTTAGAGAGCGTTCCCAGTCAAGATGGCTGAGAAGGTAAACACTATGCTTGCTTCCTCCCATGACCACATCAAAATTACAACGAATTTATAGAACAGTCAACCTGGAGAACCATCTGAAGGCTAGGTGGACAGTAATCTTATTACTATGGATGTTAAGAAGAGGCCACATCAAGACTGGTAGGAGGGACATAGGCTGGTTCTACACAAACACATGGTGGTTGAGAATCAGGAGGTGATATTTCATCTGCAGAGACCCCCTCTCCCCCTTGAGGAGCCAGAGGTCCCAACCTTATACCAGCTCCCAGCCCACAGGACCAGTGCTGGGAAGAGGAGCCCCCATAACTTTTGGCTGTGAAAATCAGCAGGGATTCTGACCCAGTAAGAGAGAGGGACGCAGGAAACCCAGGTGGCCTCTTCAAGGGCTCATGCACAGACTCACTCACAAATACTTACCCAGAGCTTCAGGGAAGGACAGCAGTTCAAAAACCTCCAGAGGTATATTGGGAGAAACTGAATTGTGTGGCTTCAGGCAAAGGGCCTAAGACAACAACTATTTTATCTTATTTACATATTATAATGTTTTGTTTATATAATGTCTCTAGCATTTAACATAGTGCCTGCCTGGACCAGAGGACAGGTTCAAGAAATAAACTAAATGAGTCAGCTAAAGGAGAGTCAAAATACTTGCGTTTGAACCACATACCTGACATTTTGTGCAGCTCTTTGGTAAGTTTCCTATCTATCTTTTTAATTCACTAACATTGTTGTAAGGCACATGGGAAAAAGAAAAAGTTAAGGTAGGAGTTATATTAAAAACAGAAATAAACAAAACCTCTCCCCAAGCCTACAGGTAAAGGCAGAAAACAAATCTGCATCTGCATTAACCTGGGGAACATGGCTGACCCCACCCTGATGAATCTCTGAGACCACATCCAACCCAACTCAGCAGAGATTCTGCCCAGGTAAGATAGAGGACTGATGGAAAACCCAGGCATCCTCTTAAAGGGTCCATGCATAGACTCCTGGCTTATAAGCACTCATCCTATGCTCCAGCAAAGAGAGAGCAGCTGGAAAGGCCCTATAAACATATGGGAGGAAACAAAACAGTGTGGCTCCAGGGAGAGGGCTTGATGATGGATAGCTGCCATCATTTCTGTGTAGATCCCTCCCCCAGCACAGCCCGCAAATGCTGGTGGCCCCAAATTTAAATCTGCACCTGGTAAAAACCATCCATCTTACCCTGGTGAGTCTCTGAGACCATGCTCCACCCAACTCACACAATGCCTTTGGTGATTTCAGCAGCTGTGCCTCACAGGCAGCCTCAACCCGTTCTCCAAATTTTCTTAAAACTCTCCAAGGTCTGCCAGCCCCAAGCAGATGACAGCTGACCTCAGAATGTCATGTGCCTCTTGCAGCCAGCTTCGGGTCACAACATGGCCTCTCTCACATGCAGCTAACCCCAGCTCAGCCAGCTATCAAACTTGGATCATACTGTAGCAGGAGACCCCAGGCTGGACACAGGCAGCAGCTGAACTAGGCCTGTACTAGAGCCCCTCCCAAGAGACCCCAAAACCAACACATTCAGCGGCTGGCCTCAGACTACAACAGAGCACCGCCTGGTTAGCTCCACAAAAGGCACACCTCAAGGATATGGTCATGGCCAGTCCTAACAGCCGGTCAGCGTGAAGGCCACCCCCACCTACTGACAGGCCACAGCAGCCAAGGCTCAACAACAATGGGAGGACACACACAACTCAGATAGGGACACAATTCTGGAGCACCTGGCTCAGGGGAGAAGGGAGACTGGGCTACTGGACCCCACAGGACAGACACTACAAAATGCAACTCAGCCAAGACTGGGAGACACAGCAGATCTACCAAAAACATAGAAACAAGCAAGAGAGGCAGACGAAATGAGGAGACAAAGAAACATGTCGTAAATGAAAGAACAGGAAAAACTCCAGGAACTAAATGAATGAAGGGAAGCAATTTTCCAGATACAGAATTCCTAACACTGGTTAAAAGGATGCTCAGAGAACATAGGGGAAGAAGAGATAAATCCAGTGAAAACTTCAGTAACATTCCCTTGCCAGGTGGCTCAGTTGCTTGGAGCTTCATCCCATACACCAAAAGATTGCAAGTTCAATTCCTGATCAGAGAACAAACCTAGGTTGCAGGTTTGATTTCTGGTTAGGGCATGTGCAGGAGGCAACCAGTCAGTTTTTCTCTCACATATTAATATTTCTCTCTCCCTCTCTCTATCTCTATCTCTTTCTCTTTCTCCCTTTCCCTATCTCTAAAAATTAATAAAAATGTATCCTGGAGTAAGGATTTTTTTAAAGGAGGTAATAACCATAAAAAATGACAACAGAAACCATTAAAAAGAACCAGTTAGATATTAAGAAAACAATAACTGAAATAAAGAATGCACTAGAAAAAAAATAACAGCAAGTTAGATGAAGCAGAGGATTGAATCACCAATTTGGAAGACAAAGTAGCAGAAAACACCCAATTGGAACAACAAATAAAAGAAGAATTTAAAAAATGGATAGTTTAAGGGACCTCTGGGATATCAAGTGTACCAAAATTCACATCATATGGATGCCAGAATGAGAAGAGAGAGAGCAAGGGGTTGGGAACTTATTTGAAGAAATAATGACAGAAAACTTCCCTACCCTGGTGAAAGAAATAGACATAAAAGTCCAGAAAGTGAAGAGTCCCAAAGATGAACCCAAAGAGTCATACACCAAGGCACATTTTAATTAAAATGCCCAAGTTAAAAGAGAGAATCTTAAAAGCAGCAAGAGAAAGACAGTTAGTTATCTACAAAGTAGCTCCCATGAGGTGATTTCTCAACAGAAATCTTGCAGGCCAGAAGGGACCTGAACAAAATATTCAAAGTGATAAAAAGCAAGAACCCATAACAAACAATACTCAGAAAGCCTATAATTTAGAATCAAAGGTAGAAATAAATAATTTTCCAGACTAGAAAAAGTTGAAAAATTTCATCACCACCAAACCAGTATCACAAGAAATATTAAAGGGACTTCTTTAAAAAGAAGGGAAAACAATAACATAAATATGAATAATAAAATGACAATAACTACATGCCTATCAATAGTCATTTTAAATGTAAATGAATTAAATGCTTGAATCAAACACAAAGGGTGGCTGAATGGATAAGAAAACAAGACTTATATATGCTGTCTATAAGAGACCCATTTTAGATCAAAAGATATGCAGAGACTGAAAGTAAAGGGAAGGAAAAAGGTATTTCATGAAAATGGAAATAGAAAAAAAAAGCTGGAGTAGCAATACTTATATCAGATAAAATAGACTTTAAAACAAAATCTATAAGAAGAGAAAAAGAAGAAAACACATAATGATAAAATGATCAATTCTACAAGGTAATACAACCCTTGTCAACATTTATACATCCAATGTAGGAGCACCTAAATTTATAAAGCAAATACTTATTAACATAAAGGCAGAGATCAACATTAATACAGTAATTGTAAGGAATTTTGATACCTCATGGACATCAATAGATCATACCATACAGACAGAAAGCAATAAGGAAACAGTGACACTGAATAACACATTAGACCACATGGATTTAATGGATATTTGTATAACATTTCACCCCAAAACAGCAGAATATACAGTTTTTTCAAGAACACATGGAACATTTTCCAGGCTAGACCACATATTGTCTATAATTTAAGAAGATTTAAATGGAATAAAACAAAATCTTCTCCAATCACAATGCTATAAAACTAGAAGTTAATCATAAGAAGAAAAAAAATTTTAATGAAAACCTGGAGTAGTATGGGAGGCAGGTAGAGGGTGTCAAGGAAGAAAAAAAAAGAGAGGCAGCTGTAATATTCTCAACAATAAAGATAGATTTTAAAAGAAATTATTAAAAAACACATGGAGGCTTAATAATTTGCAATTAAACAATGAAAGGGTTAACAGTGCAATAAAGAAAGAAATCAAAAGAAGCCCTGAGACAAATGAAAATGGAAACACAATGACCCAAAATCTATTGGACACAGCAAAAGCATTTCTAAGAGGGAAATTCATAGCAATACAGGCCTTCCTCAAGAATCAAGAAAAATCTCAAATAAATAATGTAATTTTACATTTAATAGAACTAGAAAAAAACAACAAACAAAGCCCAATAGAGTAGAAGGAAGGAAGTAATAAAGATTAGAATAGAAATAAATGAAATCAAGACTAAAAAACAGTATGGAAGATTAAAAATGGCAGCAGAGTAAGTGGATGCTGCATGGACACGCTCACAGGAACAAACTGGAATTACAACTAAAATACAGAGAAACTTCCTGCATATCAACAGAAGACTTGCTGGAGAGAACCCTAATACCTGAGAACCAAAAATGGAGACCTCATAGAGACTAGTAGGAGGGGCAGAGGCATGAAAGGGCTATCCTAGTGCCCACAGACAGCAACTGAAGTTCTGGAGAAATATCTCAGCTGTGGGGGTTTGCTACTGAGAACTCTCGGGTCTAATACCCAAGCTGAGCCCCCAGCAGAGAGCACCAGAACTAAGAAGGGTGCCCACATAACATCTGGCTGTGAAAAGCACAGGATTGCTGTCTGCCAGGGAGAGATGGCTGGAAATTCAGGCATCCTCTTAAAGGGCCAACACACAAAATTCCCTGTGGAGCCACCCACCTTATGCTCTGTCAGAGGGAGGGCAGAGAGGACTGGATTTGAGTGAGCAGAGGCCAGGATCAGAGGCTCAGTGGTTAGAGCTCAGAGGCAGACACCAAGATTTCCTGTGCATAGTCATTCCCTCATGCAACAGAGGACATCTTTCCTACACAGACATTTGCTATACAGGCAGCCTTGCCTCAGGGGAAGATAGTTGACCCACCCTATTGGAAAACACCTTGCCCCCGGGCATAGAGTTCCTGAGGCCCCTTAGGAGGAGACTAAAAATAACAATTAGCCTCTAGGCAGAGGAAACTGCCTCACCCTGTTGAAAAAAACTCTCGCCACACCTGAGGATGATTACCTGGGGCAAATTCAAGTTGGAATCATATCAGTCTGTAGGCAGAGGTGGTCTCTGGAGGCTTTGAGTCTTTGCCTGATCTAATTAGTCAGAAACAGAGGTGTAGCAGATCTGCCTAATATATAGTCAGAAACCCAAACAAGCAGCCAAAATGAGAAGACAAAAAAAGAACCACCAAATGAAAGAAAAGAGAATTCTCCAGAAGAAGAGATAAATGAAATAGAGATAAGAAATTTATCTGAAATACAGTTCAGAGGTAATAATGCTCAACAGCATAAAAAAGATATAGTAACTATGAAAACGGAAATAAAAAATGACATGGCACAAATAAAGAACACATTGGAAAGAATACACAGCAGATTAGGGGCAGCAGAGGATCAAATCAGTGAATTAGAAGACAGGGTTGAAAAACCACTCAGTCAGAGAACAAAACAAACAAACAAACAAAATCCCACAATATAAAAATAGGACAGCTTAAGGGAGCAGTGGGACAACATGAAACATAACAATATTAGAATAGCAGGTGTGCCAGAAGAGGTAGAAAGGGAAAAAGGGATAGAGAATGTATTTGAAAAAATAATGGCAGAAAACTTCCCTAACCTGGTAAAGGAAAAAGTCACAGAAGTTCAGGAGGGACAGAATGTCCCCAGCAAGAAGAACTCAAACAGGCCGAGGCCGAGACACATAATTAAAATGCCAAAAATTAAAGACAAAGAATGTTAAAGGCAGCAAGAGAAAGCAAACTTTTACCTACAAAGGAGCTGCCATAAGGCTGACACCTGATTTCTCATCAGAAACTCTACAGGCCAGAAAGGTCTGGTATGAAGTATTCAAGGTAATGGAAAGCAAGAATCTGAAACCAAGATTACTATATCCAACAAGGCTACCATTTAAAATAGACAATGAAATAAAGAGCTTTGCCCTAGCTTGTTTGGCTCACTGGATAGAGCATTGGCCTGCGGACTGAGGGGTTCCGGGTTCGATTCTAGTCAAGGGCATGTACCTTGGTTGCAGGCACATCCCCGGTGGGGGGTGTGCAGGAGGCAGCTGATCAATGCTTCTATCTAATCGATGTTTCTGGCTCTCTATCCCTCTCCTTTCCTCTCTGTAAAAAATCAATAAAATATTTAAAAATAAATAAATAAGGAGCTTCCCAGACAAAAAAAAGGGGCACTGCGCTAAAGGAGTACATCACCACCAAGCCAGCATTACAGGAAATGTGAAAGGGACTGCTGTAATGAGAGTAATATATAAAGAGAAACCTAGGCATACAGAATTAAAATGGCAATAAATAAGTACCTATCAATAATAACCTTAAATGTAAATGGATTAAATGCTCCAATCAAAAGGTATAAGATAGCTGAATGGATACAAAAACATGACCCAACTATATGCTGTCTACAAGAGGTCCACCTCAGAACAAAAGACACAATGAAAGAGAGTGAAAGAATGGAAAAAGATTTTCCATGCAAATGGAATTGTAAAAAAACTGGAGCAGCAATACTCATATCCAATAAAATAGACTTCAAAATGAAGACCATAACAAGAGACAACAAAGGTCACTACATAATACTAAAGGAATCGATCCAACAAAAAGGATATAACCCTAGTAAACATATATGCATCAAATATAGGAGCACCTAATATATATATTTTAAAAACTTCTAGAAATCTTTAAAGGAGAGATCGACAACAACACAATCATAGTAGCAGACTTTAACACACCGCTGACTTCACTAGATAAATCTTCCAGGCAAAAATTTAACAAGGAAAGAGTTACTCTAAAGGACACACTGGATCAGATGGATTTAATTGACATTTATAGAACATTTCACCTCAAAGCAGCATATTATACATTCTTTGCAAGTGCACATGGATCATTCATGAAGATAGACCACATGTTAGAACACAAAACAAGTCTCTATAAGTTCAAGAGGATTGAAATCATATCAAGCATCTTCTCGGATCACAGTGGAATGAAATTAGAAATCAACTACAGTAAAAACACCCCAAAATATTCAAACACATGGAGGCTAAATAGCATGTTATTAAACAATGAATGGCTTAACAATAAGATCAAGAAATAAATCAAAAACTTCCTGGAAAAAAATGAAAATGAACATAAAATAACCCAAAATCTCTGGGACACAGCAAAAGGAGTCCTGAGAGGGAAGTTCATAACACTATAGGCATACTTCAAACAACAAGAAAAATCAACCCTACAATTTAACCCTACAACTTAAAGAACTAGAAAGAGAACAACAAGAAAAGCCAGAGTATGAAGAAAGAAAGAACTAATAAGGATTAGAGCAGAAATAAATAACATAGAGACTAAAAAACAATATAAAAAAATCAATGAAACCAAGAGCTGGTTCTTTGAAAGGATAAATAAAGTTGATGAACCATTATTCAGATACATCAAGAAAGAAAGAGAGAAGACCCAAATAAATAAAATCAGAATCAAAAGCAGAGAAGTTACCACGGACACCACAGAAATACAAAGGATTGTAAGATAATACAAAGAACAACTATATGCCAACAGCTGGACAACATGGACAAATTCATAGAAAAGTACAATCTCCCAAAACTTAATCAGGAAGAATCAGAAAACTTGAATAGGCCAATGACAACTGATGAAGTAGAAGGAGTAATCAAAAAACTCCCAGCAAACAAAAGCCCAGGTCCGGAGGGCTACACGGGGGAGTTTTACCAAACATTCAAAGAACTAACACCTACCCTCCTCAAACTATTCCAAACAATCAAGAGGAAGGTACACTTCCAAACTCTTTTTATGAAGCCAGCATTATCCTAATTCCAAAACCAGATAAAGACAATACAAAGAAAGAGAATTAAAGGCCAATATCCCTCATGAACATAGATGCTAAAATCCTCAACAAAATATTAGCAAATCTAATCCCGCACTATATTAAAAAGGTCATACACCATGACCAAGTGGGATTTATTCCAGGGATGCAAAGCTGGTACAATATTCACAAATTAATAAATGTGATACATCACATAAACAAATTGAAAGACAAAAATCATATGACCATATCAACAGATGCAGAAAAAGCATTTGACAAAATCCAACACCCATTTTTTATACAAGTGTTCATCAAAGTGGGAAGAGAGGGAACATATCTCAACATGATAAAGGCTATCTATGACAAACTTACAGCAAACACCATACCCAATGGGCAAAACTAAAACCATTTCCCCCAAGAACAGGAACAAAACAGGGATGTCCGCTTTCACCACTCTTATTCAACATAGTACTGGAAGTCCCAGACATAGCAATCAAACAAGAAGAAAACATGAAAGGCATCCAAATTGGAAGGGAGGAAGTAAAACTGTCATTATTTGCAGATGAAATGCTATTGTACATAGAAAATCATAAAGACTCTATTAAAAAATTACTAGATTTAATAAATGAATTTGGCAATGTGGCAGGATACAAAATCAACACCCAAAAATCAATGGCATTTTTACACACCAATAATGAATTCTCAGAAAGAGAAACTAAACAAACAATCCTATTTACCATTGCAAACAAAAATTAAGATACTTAGGAATAAACTTAACTAAGGAGGCAAAAGAACTGTACTCAGAAAACTACAGGACATTGAAAAAAGAGATAGAAAAAAATATATAAACAAGTGGAAGGATATACCTGGTTCATGGATTGGTAGAATCAACATCATTAAAATGTCCATATTACCAAAGGCAATCTACAGATTCAATGCAATCCCTATTAAAATACCAATACCATATTTTACAGATGTAGAACAAATATTCCAAAATTTATATGAAATCAAAAAGGACCCTGAATAGCTGCAGCAATAATGAGAAAGAAAAACAAAATTGGAGGAATCACAATACCAGATTTCAAGTTATACTACAAAGTCACCATAATCAGAACAGCCTGGCACTGCCACAAGAACAGGCATATAGACCAATGGGACAGAACAGAGACCCCAGACATCGACCCAAGCCACTATGCTCAATTAATATTTGACAAAAGAGGCAAGAGCATATAATAGAGTCAAAAAAATCTCTTCAATAAATGGTGTTGGGAAAATTGGATAGGTACATGCAAAAAAAAAAAATGAAACTAGACCACCAAATTACCCCATACACAACAATAAACTCAAAATGGATAAAGGACTTAAACATAAGATGAGAAACCATAAAAATCCTAGAAGAAACCATAGGCAGCAAAATCTCAGACATCTCTTGCAGCAATATGTTTATGGATATGTCTTCTAGTGCAAAGGAAACTAAGGAGAAAATAAACAAATTGAACTACATCAAAATAAAAGGCTTCTGCACAGCAAAAGAAACCATAAACAACACGAAAAGGGAGCCCACTGTATGGGAGTACATATATGCTAATGGTACATCTGGTAGGAGTTAATCTCCAAAAAATATAGGGAACTTCTACAACTTCACAAAAGGAAGACAAAGAATCCAATTAAAAAATGAACCTAAATAGACACTTCACCAAAGTGGACATATAGATGGCCGAGAGACATATGAAAAGATGCTGAAAGTCACTAATCATCAAAGAGATGCAAATTAAAAGGGCAATGCAGTATCTGTCAGATGGCTACCATCAACAAATCAACAAATGACAAGTGCTGGCAAGGATATGGAGAAAAGGGAACCCTACTACACTGCTTGTGGGAATGCAGACTGGTACAGCCATTATGGAAAACAGTATGGAGTTTCCTCAAAAACTTAAAAATGGATCTGCCATTTAACCCAGTGATCCCACTTCTAGGAATATATCCTAAGTAACCCGAAACACCAGTCAGAAAGAATATATGCACCCCTATGTTCATAGCAGCACAGTTTACAATAGCTAAGATCTGGAAACAGCCCATGTTCCCATCATGAGTGGATAAAAAACTGTGGTATATTTTACACAATGGAATACTATGCAGCTGTAAAAAAGAAAGAACTCTTACCATTTGCAACAGCATGGATGGACCTGGAGAGTATTATGCTAAGTGAAATAAGCTAAGCCAGTCAGAGAAAGACAAATATTACATGATCTCACTCATATGTGGACTCTAATGAACAAAATAAACTGATGAACAGCGTGGATCCAGAGACATGGAAGCATGGAATAAAGTGTGGAATCTCGGAGGGAAGGCAGGGGAGGGTGGTAGGGTGGGGTGGGAAGTAATCAACCAAAGACCTTATATGCATCTATGCATAGCCCATGGACACAGACAACAGGGTGGTGAAGGCCTGGGGTGGCAGTGGGGAATAGGGAATAATGGCCTAAAAATGTTCCATGTGCACAATGAAATCAAGGAAGAAATCAAAAGATAACTTGAAACAATTGAAAATGAGAACACAAAAAAACAAAATCTATGGGACACAGTAATATCAGTCATAAGAGGGAAATTCATAGCATTACAGGCCTATCTCAAGAAACAAGAAAAATCTCAAATAAACAATCTAACTTTACACTTAAAATAACTTGAAAAAGAACAACAGACTAAGCTCCAAAAGAGTAGAGGGAAGGAAATAATAAAGATCAGAGCAGAAATACATGAAATTGAGTGTAAAAGCACAATACAAGAGATCAATAAGCCAAGAGCTGGTTCTTTGAAAAGATAAACAAGATTGACAAACCAGGCTCATCAAGAGGAAAAGAAAGGGGACCCAAATAATTAAAATCAAAAAAAAAAAAAGAGGAGAGTGAACACAGTTGTTTCAAGTTATCTTTTGATTTCTTCCTTGATTTCATTATTAACTGACACCAAAGAAATACAAAAAATTGTAAGAAAATATTATGAATAATTCTATGCCCATCTATCTAATCTGGAAGAAACAGATAAATTCCTAAAAACATACAATCTTTCAAAAATGAATTAGAAAGAATCAGAGAATATAAATAGACAGATTACAACAGTGAAATTTCAGTAAGAATAAAAAACTCCCAGCAAACAAAAGTCCTAGACTGCATGGCTTCACAGGTGAATTTTACCAAACATTCAAAGAAGAGTTAACGCCTCTCATTCTCAAATGCTTCCAAAAATCTAAGAGGAAGAAAGACTCCCGAGCTCATTCTATGAGGCCAGCCTTATCCTAATTCCAAAACCCGATAAAGACACGACAAAGAAAGAGAATTACAGGATGACATTCCTGATGAACATAGATGCTAAAATTCTTAACAAAATATTAGCAAACCAGACCCAGCAATACATGGAAAAGATCATACACCACGACCCAGTGGGATTTATCCTGGGGATGCAAGGCTGGTACAATATCCACAAACCAATGAAGGTGATACAGCACATAAACCAAATGAAGGCTAGAAGCCACATGATGCCTGGCCGGTGCGCTCACTGGGCTGAGCGTTGTTCTGTGCACCAAAAGGTCTCCTGTTCGATTCCTGGTCAGAAGCCACGAGCTCACCCAGGAAAGCAATCCACTCTGCCCTTACGGTCTTGCCTGTTTGATCTCCCCATTGCCTACACTGGCCAGGCATTCGTCTCTGCCTTGTGGTTGGAAGAGAATTAAATTGCACAGTTCAAGGAAAGCATTATGGTCAGTGCGTGAAACCCAATAAACCCACCGTCTTAGTTAATGGCAACTACGTCCTTGCAGAAACGCAGCCACAGACCTTGGCATGATGCTCAAAGTATCTACATCCTCCAGGTAACATGTCTGAAGACCTACTTGGTGCTCCCCCCACCTCCCCTGTGGGCTGGGCCACTACCTCCTGGGGCCCCCCCTGCGGCAGCCCCTGGGGGTTCTGCCCCAGGCCTGGCCCCTCAGCCTCTCTCCACACAATGACCCTGGATCTCTCTCCATTCCGCCCCAAGCGTCCCCTTCTCTCCGCATAAAAAGCAAGGCTCCCTCAGCGGCGCGCAGGCCTGTGTGAACAGCGCCCGCTCCACCCAATGCAGCGGACCTCCTCGCTCCCAGGGGCTCCTGCACCCCGAGGACCGAGGACCGCCCAGCACATCCTGCCTCAGCTTTGATCCCGTTCCCCTGACTCGCTTTGCCTGCAGACGTCCACGCGGCTCACTTCTTCACCTCTTTCAGGTCATGGCTCAAACGTCACCTTCCTGAGGCCTCTCCTCACCACCTATTTAAACGGACTCCCCATCCTGGTGGAGGGTTGCAAGCGGAATGAGAGCGAGCTCGGCTGACACCCCGCATTCTCTTCGCACCTCTGTCCCTGTCACCCCACCCCCAGGTAGCGGGTGAGAGGTCGCAGCCCCCCACCTGGGCGCCATAGGAGCTTGGTTGCTGTCACCCACCCCCAGTTCCCCTTCCCAGCCCAGGGACCAGCCCTGATCAGGCGATCAGGGCCTGCCAGCTGCTGGTCACTGTCTGCTGGACAGTCGGTCGGGGCTGGGCTCCCTGCCCTGCTCCCTCAATGCCTGGGAGCCAGGCGGCAGCCCCACCCCCCACTGCCACCACTGGTCCCATCTGCGGGGTGATCAGCGGGGCAATTGGCTGGCTCACACCTGCCTTGGCCTAGTGCAGCCCGCTCAACTGCTCCACCGTCCTGCCGTGATCCCACTCTGGTGGGGCCCATCAGGGCCGGCAGCACCTTGACTGCTGCCCACTGCCAGCACCACATCACCAACGCCCACCATGTTCCATGCCACCCCCTGGTGGTCAGTGCACTTCATAAGGAGTGATCGAACTCCTGGTCGACCTCCCGGTCAAACAATTTGCATATTAGGTTTTCATTGTATAGGATAATGAACTATCAGAAGGCAAAATTAAGAAAACAATCCCATTTACAATTGCATCTAAAAAAATGAACTATCTAGGAATAAACTTACCCAAGGAAGTAAAAGACTTATACTAGAAAATTATAAGACATTCAAGAAAGAAATATAAATACATATGTAATACCCTTTGTAATACTTTAAGCAATAAAAAAAATAATAATAAAAATCCCAACTTGAAAAACAAAAAAGGGGGATGATGGAGAAATCACCTACAGGTAGGCTGCACCTAGCTTTAATTACTCTAATTTTTTTCACTTGTGATGCTAATGGAAAGACACCTATGGAGCTACATTGGTGTCAGAATAAAAGAAAAAAAAAAAAGAAAGAAATATAAGATACAAATAAATGGTAACATATACCATGCTTATGAATAGGAAGAGTTACTATTATAAAAATGTCATACTACCCAAAGCAATCTGTAGATTCACTGCAATTCCTATCAAAATACCAGCAGTATTATTCACAGAACAAGAACTAATAATCCTCAGTGTTATATAGAACTACAAAAGACTTTGAATAGCCACTGCAATCCTGACAAAGAACAAGCTGGAGGTATCATAAACTATGCTATATAAACATAATGAAGAATAAAAATCATATGATTATATCAAAAGGGCATAGTACTGGCATAAAAAGGCACATAGATCAATGGAACAGACTAGAGAGCTCAGAAATAAACCCATACCTATATTATGAATTTATCTATGAGAAACAAAAGGCAAGAATATATAATGGAGTAAAGACAGTCTGTTCAACAAACGGTGCTGGGAAAACTGGAAAGATACATGCAGAACAAATGAAACTAGACCACCTTTGTATACCATATACAAGAATAAACTCAAAGGGAGTTAAAGATTTACATATAAGACCTAAAACCATAAAACTCCTGGAAGAAAATGTAGCAGTACACGTTGCCAGTGTTCATAGTAATCTATCTATATATATAAAAGCCTAAGCTATCATTCGACCACTTGACCGTTTGACCAGTAGCTATGATACACACTGACCACCAGGGAGCAGACGCTCAATGCACAGGCATGAAAACATGGAACAGACTGACGAATCTCAGAGGGAATGGGGGAAGAGGGGAAGGGGGACAGCAGGAAGTGATTAACCAAAGATCTTATATGCATACTAGAGGCCCAGTGCATGGATTTGTGCACCGGTGGGGCCCCTCAGCCTGGCCTGCAGAGATCAGGCTGAATTCGTGCACAGGCCTCCAACATCCCCCGAGGGGTCCCAGATTGTGAGAGGACACAGGCCATGCCGAGGGACCCCAGTGGTGCACGAATTTGTGCACCAGGCCTCTAGTCCTATGCAATAAAAGGCTAATATGTAAATCGACCAAATGGCGAAACAACCGGTTGCTATGACGCACATTGAGCACCAGGGGGCAGATGCTCAACACAGAAGCTGCCCCCTGGTAGTCAGTGTGCTCCCACAGGGGGAGCGCTGCTCAGCCAGAAGCCAGGCTCACAGCTGGCAAGCACAGCGGCAGTGGCGGGAGCCTCTCCTGCCTCCGTGGCAGCACTAAGGATGTATAACTGCTGGCTTAGGCCCATTCCTCCTCATGGGGAGTGGGCCTAAGCTGGCAGTCAGACATCACCTGAGGGCTCCCGGACTGCGAGAGGGCGCAGGCCAGCCTGAGGGACCCCCCCACAAATGCATGAATTTTGTGCACCAGGTCTCTAACTGGCAGGAGAAACAAAAGAAAATATAAACTAATGGTACTATATCAAACTTAAAGGTTTTTGCACAGCAAAGGAAACCATCAACAAAAAAAAGAAGACAATCTACCAATTGGGAGAAGATTTTCACCAATGATATAATTTGTTGTTCTTGTTGTTAATCCTCACCGACAATAATTCCATTGATTTTAGAGAGAGTGGAAGGCAGGACAGAGGAAGAGAGAGAGAGAAAAACATTGAAGTGAGAGAGAAACATGAATTGGTTGCCTCCAGCATATGCCCTGACCAGGAGTGGGGATTGAACTTATAACCCAAGTATGTGTCCTTGACTGGGAATGGAACTTGCAACTCTTCCGTGCATGGGCTGATGCTGTAACCTCTGAGCAATGCTTGCCAGGGCTCCCCAATGACACATTTTATAAGGGGCTACTATGTAACATTTCTAAAGAACTTGTATAACTTCACACACACACACACACACACACACACACACACACACACACACACATCAAATTAAAAAATAGTCAAAGAACCAGAATAGATATCCACCAAAGAGGATATACAGATGGCCAACAGATATATAAAATTATGCTCAATGTCACTAATCATCAGAGAAATGCAAGTTAAAACCATAATGAGCTATCACCTCACACCTGTCAAAATGGCTATCATCAATAAATCAACAAACAACAAGTGTTGACAAAGATGTGGAGAAAAGGGATCCCTAGTACTCTGTTGGTGGGAATTAAGATTTGTGCAGTCACTATGGAAAACAATACGGAGATTCTCAAAAATTTAAAAACAGAATTGCCTTATGACCCCAAGATTCCACTTCTCAGTTTTTATTTGAAGAAAATAAAAAGACGAATCTGAAATGACATATGCATCCCTATGTTCATTGAAGAATTATTTTCAATAGCCAAGATATGGAGGCAACCTAAGTGCCCATGAATAGATGATTGGACAAAGACAATGTCGAACAATGGAATATCGCTCGGCATTAAAAAAGAATGAAATCGTACCATTTGTGACAACATGGATGGAGCCAGAGCAGATTATGCTAATTGAAATAAGTCAGACAGAGAAAGACAAATACCGTATGATTTACTTATATGAGAAATTTAAAGAGCAAAATGAATGAATAAACAATACAGAAACACACTAATAGATACAATGAACAAACTAATGGTTGTCAGGTGGCAGAGGTTTGGGGACTGGGTGAAAAAGGTGAAGGAACTACGAAGTACAAATTAGTAGTTACCACATAGCCACTAATCCTATCTAATAAAGAAGGAATATGCTAATTGACCCTCACACCGTCACAAAGATGGCGGCACCCAAGCCAATAAAGAGGAAATATGCAAATTGACTGCCATGCCCTCAAATATGGCAGTGCCCACAGCCACAAGATGGCAGCGCCCAGTCCCCTAAGCCCCCCAGCCACCCAGGGCTGGCCCGAGGGATGACCAAACGACTGAGCAGCAGGCTGCATGGGGTGACCAGGCCGGCAGGGGGGTTAGTGAGGGATGACCAAATGATTGAACAGCAGTCTGCGTGGGGTGACCAGGCTGGCAGGGGGGCAGTTGGGGGTGACCAGGCTGGCAGGGGGGAAGTTGGGAGCAACCAGGCTGGCAGGGGGGGGCGGTTGGGGGCGACCAGGCTGGCAGGGGGAGCAGTTGTAGGGGGACCAGGCCTGCAGGGGAGGGCAGTTAGGGGCAACCAGGCCGGCAGGGGAGGGAAGTTAGGAGTGAACAGGCTGGCAGGGGAGGGCAGTTGGGGGCGATCAGGCCAGCAGGGGAGCGGTTAGGGGGCGATCAAGCCAGCAGGCAGAGGCAGTTAGGGGGCAATCAGGCAGGCAGGAGAAGCGGTTAGGGGCAACTAGGCAGGCAGGCAGGCTAGTGGTTAGGATCCAGCAGTCCTAGATTGTGAGAAGGATGTCCGACTGCCCATTTAGGCCCGATCCCTGGGCAGTCGGACATCCCCCAAGGGATCCCAGATTGGAGAGGGTGCAGGCCAGGCTGAGGGACACCCCATCCCCCATACACAAATTTCGTGCACTGGGCCTCTGGTAATTAATAATAGAATTATTAATGAGATGTGTCACATTTTTCAAACTTAGCCTTCAAAATGCAGCATGCATTTTATACTTGAAAGATATCTCAAATTGGATGCTAAATTTTCAATACACAAAGTAAAATCTAACCTTACCACACTAATAAACTTGTGCTTCAAAGAAGTAATATTGCATACTGCTCCAGTTTTGAAGTTAAAATGGCAATTAATTAAAATTTTATTTTATTTTAGGATTCAACTCCTCAGCTGCACTAGCCATATTCTGCATGCTCAGTAGCTGCATTTGGCTCCTGGCTGCCGTTTCACTGGGCGCAGAAGGAGGGTGCAGGCTTGGGGCGTGCCAGCAACATTGCCTCATCAGCAGTGGTAAGGAATTTAAAATTTGGGTTCTATTCTAACGGTAATAAACAACTATTAGAGTTACATTAGGTTCCTATTTCTAAAATATCAATTTATCAGAAACTTAGTGGTTTAAAACAACCACGTTTATTATCTTACAAACAATTAGGCCAAAATCTGAAATGAGCTTTAAGGGTTGAAACCCAGGTGTTGGCAGGGCTGGTTGCTCCAGCAGCTCGGAGGACAGGGTGTGCTCCTGGCTTCCTGTTTCTGGGAGCTGCTGGCGGGCACACCTTCGCCCAGATGCCCCCCGCAGCAATGCTTCTGTTCCTCAGCAGTCTCCCCTTTCCATCTTCTTCCTCCCTCTGTGAAGACGCTGTGATCGCACTGGGACCACTCGGATGTTCCAGGATAATCTCAAGATCCTCCCCTTAATTACATTAGCAGACTCTGGGGTGGCGGATTACTAAAGGGACAGTGTGTGAGGGCATTGTTCAGCCTATCACAGGGAGTGGAAGCACAGAAGAGGCATAGCTCAGTATGCTTCAGAGAAATCGCACTGGCTGCTAGGGGAAGAATGACCTAACATGAAGCAGTGAGAAAATGGTCTGAGCCTGGCTGGTAGAAATCCAGGCCAGAGGGGTGAAGGCGGCACCAGGCATGCGAGTTTTTGTCTGCCCTGCACTTCCCCTCCTCCACAGGGAAACCACTCACCAGCTGAAATCAGGAACTGGAAAGGGCTGCCAGGGCTGCAAGTCTCCAGCGAGCAGGGGTACCTGACTCCAGCCAGCCATCATCATAGTCCATTCCCAGGCCACCGTGTTTGGTCCAGGAATGAGCATGTGACTCAGAATGAACATCTTGAATTGTATAGTGTCCAACTGAAGAACTGGCATTGCCTTATGGCTCACGGCGTTGGGAGCATGCAAATCAGGGACCACAAGCAGCTGTCTTTTGTGCACCTTGGAGAGAACTCTTCAAAGGGAGAGAATGAAGCCAACTCATGAGCCAAGGACTGCGGGAGCCTTGGGAGGTGGGAGAGGCAAGGAGACTTCTTCCCTGGGTGTCCACAGGACCGCAGCCCTGCCATCACCTTGAATTAAGCCCAGTGCAAACCAAAATTAATACTAGATTTTATTCTCTATTATAAAAATCCCATGGCCATGACGCCGTCACGCCATCACGACCAAATGCCAAAAGCCACCTGCTGAACGTCAGATGATTGCTTCATGGGAACAATTAAGTGTTGCTCTGTTCAATTCTCATCTTCCAACGGAGGTCAATTGAAGTGCTCCTGAGAAGGAAAGGTGAGGGCAGGAAACTATTCTTATCTCCATCCACAGCTGTCTTCAAGGTGGGTGGGGCTGCAGCACCTGCAGGCAGGCGCACCGGCAGGTGGGCGGGGACTTGACGCTGGGTCCCGCGAGGCGGGCCTCTAGTAAATAATAAACAGCATTTGTTTGAGCAGAAAGAAGCTGCAGCGTATGCGAGAGAGCACCTCATCTCAAGCCCTTCCCAGTCTGCAGAGCCCTGGAGAGCCCCTGGCAGAGGGCTGGGAGGCTCTCATGATGTATGAAATTTGGGCCATCTGTTGACCATGGACAGTCCTTCTCAGCAGATGAATTCCTTGAATGTTCACATCAAATGAATCTTTCTTCTCGGGTTCCACACCAGTGTGATGGATTTTGGACTTCTGACCTCCAAAACTGTAAATTTGTACATTTGTGTTGTTTTAAGTGTAGGAAATAGGCCTCTGTGATCCAGCTTCAGCATAGTCAATGTGTAATGGAAACGGTTTCTGAATTTTCCCAGGGCAAACAGAATGTAGGGAGGACGGGAGAGGATATAAGAACAAAGAGCTGTGTGTGACCCACAACACACTTTCCAGGAAGATCTGTTTACCACAACTAAACAAGGAGAGGTGGAGACAACTAGAAAAGGCCTCAGCCATTTTTTAAAAATAACCCCATAGGAGACAACAAGGTCTAGGCGACATATGGGAAAACTGTGAACTCCGTAGTCCTCAGCCACTGAGGAACCGGAGGAGGGACTCCCGCGCCCCAGAGGTAAGTAGCCTGTGGCCACCGCTCTGAGTGTGCTGCCCACGGGCACCGCTCTGGCAAGGCCGCATTGAAGGTCTCATCTTGCCATGTTTCATGTCTCTGAGTCCGTTATTTGAATTTGGACAGGTGAGCATTTCTCACATAAGTCACTAAGTTTGTGGTAATTTCGTACAGCAGCAATAGGAAACTAATGCATAGCTGCTCGTGAAACATTTATGGAATGAGTAAAGCAATTAGAGAGTGAGTGAGTGATAAAAAAGATTCGTTGTTACTAGTCAATAAAACAGACTCAGAAATCCTACTTTCAGTCTTATTGATTCAGGCATAACAGGTAATTGCCAATAACCTGAGGTTGCAGAAAGCAACCCGGAAACCATGGAAGGATACCCTAGAGCAGTGGTTCTCAACCTTCTGGCCCTTTAAATACAGTTCCTCATGTTGTGACCCAACCATAACATTATTTCGGTTGCTACTTCATAACGGTAATGTTGCTACTGTTATGAATCGTCATGTAAATATCTGATATGCAGGATGGTCTTAGGCGACCCCTGGGAAAGGGTCGTTCGACTGCCAAAGGGGTCACGACCCACAGGTTGAGAACCGCTGCCCTATAGGAAAAGGATGCCCTCTGGCCAAGGCCCGTTAAGGTAGTCAAACAGGCAGACTTTGCTAGAACCGCATTGGCCCCCATTTTTGCCAAAGTTCAATGGGAAACATTCCTTTGTATCGATTCGTGTTCATGACCGAGCTGGTTAGTTGTTTTGCGTGTAGCTTTTCTAGTGAACTGTGTGCGGAGCCGAGCCTGGAGGGGACTCCCCTTTCCCGCACACCCCTCCGCGGAGGGTTCTCTTTTCCAAGGAATGCAGCCCAATGGGGTGGTGCCACGCCCCCTAGTCTGCACGCACCCTAAGGCCATAAGCTGTCCTGAAGGCGTCAAAAGCGCCCACCACACCCGATCCCATGCCTAGAACATTGCTTATGAATGAAATGTGAGCTTCCCTAATGAGGCAAGAGAGGGGATTGTCTGTTGAACCACTGAAAGCAAACAGCCCTGCTTACCGGTTCTGAGCTGTCTGCACTCCGGCTCCTGCCTCCGGGAGCTCCTTGCTCTCCACGGGGGCTCTGTGCCCTCAGCAGCCCACCTACAGGGCAGAGCGAAAGCAGTGGCTCCAGAGCTCGGTAAGAAGAGGGAAGGGGGAAATACCCTTGCCAGCCTAGATCTTCTCTCCAACGCCCTGGGGAAAACAGGGGCCCGGAGCAAGAGAAACAAAGGGAGTTAGGATGTGGTGTGGGGGCTCGCAAGAGGCCACATCCTGATGATTTAAATTCACAGCAAGCTCTGAAACTACATGTAATTGTGTCCCTAGCTAATGACGGTAGAAATGAAGCCTGTTTGAACATGAGAAGGTCTGCTCTGATGCAACAGACCAAGGGAGGAGGGGAACCAGGGGCCTTTTAGCTGGGCCTTGGAGGTTGAACAGGATCTCTGGGCTGCTTAGAAAACTCCGCTTCACCCTCTCTCCTGACCCGGGAGGAAGTAGCCTGTGTAATTCCTGCTCAGGTGGCCTAGCCACACTCACTGTTTGTGGATCCCTCTACCTCTGCTCTTACTACAATTGCTTACCCAACCCCCACCCATAGCCCCTTCCTTCCAGTCCTTGGCCTCACTGACCCTTCTTCCAATTTCAGGCTTATTTCAAAGATAAACTCCGCAGGCGGTGCTCAGCGTCCAGCTCCCTCGCTAGACTGTCAGCTCCACAGGGAGTAACTCGGTCTGCCTTGCTCTCTGTGTTATGAGGCCCAGAGCACAGCTATTTGCAAAGGCCCGAGGGGCTGACATTGGGCTGTGGATGGAGGCAGAGCCGTTGCCATCTTGGACTCTGTGGGGCTGACATTGGGCTGTGGATGTAGGCAGAGCCGTTGCCATCTTGAACTCTGTGGGGCTGGCATTGGGCTGTGGATGGAGGCAGAGCTGTTGCCATCTTGAACTCTGTGGGGCTGGCATTGGGCTGTGGATGGAGGCAGAGCTGTTGCCATCTTGAACTCTGTGGGGCTGGCATTGGGCTGTGGATGGAGGCAGAGCCGTTGCCATCTTGGACTCTGTGGGGCTGGCACTGTGCTGAGGTCTCGGAGCCACCCTCAGTGGCATCAGGCGGCCTGGCCTGCTTTCCCAGCGAGTGCCCTGCAGGGCGCCGTGGGGCCCCTGGGGCTGGCGCGCAGGACACCCGCTTCCCTGGTCCCTTGGTGCCACCAGGCAGCACTCAACCACGTCTGGGAGTCACTGTGACAACTGGGAGTCACATTCTAACGACAAGGACAGTGTCGCTAGAATAAGACAGTTGAGGGAGTGATGGCTGTGTGTTCTCATCTGGCTTCAAACGGGAACATTTCGGCCTTTAGGAAGCATTTGTTTTTCAAAACAAAATGAACATCAGCTGCATTCAAAGGGGGTTCTTAGAAACCAGATTCTTTTTCACCTTTTAATGAGGCACTGAGCAAAGAGGGTGCCCTCCCCATGCCTAGGCCTGCCTTGTGGGCGCAGGGAGCTCATCGAAGAGAAGGGGGCACCAGAGTCAGACTGGCTCCTTTCCCAGCCCCGCCTACTCCCTGCTGCTGCCCTGGCATCCACCCCCTGGTCCCACTCCGTGTCCCAGCCCCCTCACTCCCTGCTGCTGCCCTGGCATCCACCCCCTGGTCCCACTCCGTGTCCCAGCCCCCCAACTCCCTGCTGCTGCCCTGGCATCCACCCCCTGGTCCCACTCCGTGTCCCAGCCCCCCCCCCCCCCCCCCCCTGCAAGCCCTTCCAGCAGAGGTGGGAGGCTCACTTCTTCACGTTCGAGCCCCACTGCCTGCCCTGGTGTTGGAGCCACAGGACATGTGCTGAGTGAGGAAGAGAACAGGTCTGTCACCTGGGCCTTCGATGGAAGGGCCTTTGAGGAAACTGAATTTGAAACTCTCCATGCCTGAGAGCTTTTCCTTCAGCTGTGAAATCACTGATGAATAAGTAATTGAGAACTTGCGTTTGTGCGGCTGGACAATCTGAATATGGTTTCAGGCCTCTGGACTTTGGGTCTGACTCTTCTCTTGCTGGGAAGTGAGGGCTTGACTTGTTCCAAACAGACAGCCAGGCCTGGGAGGGCTTGCAGGTGAGGCGCGCACACTCTGTTCTCAGTTCCAATCTCCGTTTCCAATCAGTTCATACGAAAGCAAACGCCGCTGCAACGTTAAATGCAGCCCGGAAAAACAAAGGGAAGGCAGGGAAACCGTCCTCGCCAACGTCCAGGACATCGCTGTCCGCAGCTTCACTCTGCTCTTCCCTCAACACCTCCCGTCTGTGCTGAGCACATCTGGGAGCCACAGGGGTAATGGCTAGAGAAGCACTGACATCCTCCGCTATGCGATCTCACTCTATATGGGCTTCCTACCTGGGAAACACTGTGTGAATTCTGCTCAGTTCCTTCCTCTGTAAAACGGACCTGACCCGGACCCAGGCGTGGCCTCAAGAGTGGTGCTCGGCCTGCAGCCGCTGCAGAAGGGGCACAGGAATGGTTGTCGGCCTCCTTAGCGCCGCTTGGTCATTCCTGTTTTCTTAGAGCTTCTGCGACAGTTTCGGGGACTTAAGGGAGTGGCCACTCGGTAAAGTGGAGCTGTATTTAAACATATGTTCCTTAATATAATGTAACCTAAATGGAGTTTTCAAAACTTAGGAAAAAGTCACGCGGACCTGGGGAGGAGGGGTCCGGCCTGCTCGTGTCCCCCTCCAGCTTCCTCCTGACTCCCGGTCCTGACACTCCCAGCCGCCCTCCACTGGCCCCTGCTCTGTCCCCTTGGTCCTTCTCCTGCCCTCGCACAGACAGCAGGCACTGGGAGAAGGGCTGCAGGCCCCTGTCCTGGTGATGGTCTCAGACCAGTGTCCCAGGTGGACGCGGACCAGCAGAGCTGCGGGCGAGCAGGGGACACCAGAGAACGGACAGCAGGTAGCGGATAAGGTCTCCTCCCGCCTCTGTAGCACGCCAGGAGGCTGGAGAGCCCCCAGCGCTCCCAGGCCTGGATGTGAGCTGTCCGTTCTGTCGATGGAGCCCGCCTCTCCAGAGGCCTGGCGTGGTTAAAAGAACATCACTCAGGCGAGATCTCCCGTTGCAACAGGTGAGATTCCCAGTGCTTTCCCAGTGTGACTTCGTCAGTATTTTACTCTCATAGATCTTTTTAACTAGAAGAACTCAAGTTTGCTTTAAAAGGTCACCAACTGCATGTGTAGGAGTTGTGGCTGCTTGTGCTCAGGCGCGGAGCTCAGCACAGCGGGGCTGACAACTGGCCGCAGGACCAAGCCCTCCCACTTCGAACACTTCCCACGCGCTTCCCCGGACCACGCGGAGCGAAGCTGTTGCTACAGAGACCGTGTGGCCCACGGAGCCTAAAATACTCCCCATCTCCCCGGCCCTTCACAGAAAGCGTTGGCCCGTCCCTGGCAGCGAGGCCGGATGCGGGCGACCCAGATGGACATCGAGAGCTGCCATTTACCACTTAGTACAGCTGCTCCGGGCCTCGTGCCCGCCCCCGTGAAAGGGGGTTGGAGCCCACAGCTGGTCCCAGGGCAGTGGCGGCTGTGGGACAAAATGAGTCTCAGGTCCTTGTAGCCACAGCACGCAACGCCGAGAAGGAGCAGCATGGCTGATCGTTGCTGCTACTCTTGCTGCTGGGTCTGAGCTCTGTCAGGGAACCCGATGGAGAACCCGATGGAAAACAGCCTGCAGGGGCCTGGGAGGACGGGGGACAGAAATACTGGGCCCTGCGTGAGGGCGAGGGAGACCCGGCCGCCCGCAGAGGCAGGGCAGGCCCTGGAGGACGCGGCGGGCTCTCAGCCAGCGACCCAAAGGAAGACTGTGCGGATCAGGAAGCCGCTGGTTTAGGTGGGTGCTGACCAAAGATCCAAGTCAAGAAAAGAGGGCACTGGGCCATCAGAGCTGGCGCTGCCCTGGCGTGGCCCGGAGGAGAGGAGGCCTCCCAGGACTGGGATTTGTCTTGTGCCAAGTAAAGCCATTCCCAGCATGGCGGTAGATGCACCGCGTTTTCTTAGTCTGACGCCATGAAATGTGTGAATGTTTCCTCACCAAGCAAGCTTTTAATTCTGATTTGGCTTCTCAACTGGTTATACCGGAAACTGGTATTTGTTACAATATTTTTACCCCCAAGTACTGGGGATTGTGGGTGGGGCGTGAGGACCCATGCACCCCTTGAAATCATAGTCAGACTACTCAGAGCTCACCCACTTTTCTGGAGAGAGGCCCCATAGCTGTGCTCTCAGTCTCAGAGGTTACCATGACTCCAAAGTAACTAGGCACGCTCCACCCTCACCACGGTCCCCTGTGGATTCTGTCTCATGGTTCACTGAGGGTGTGGTTGGGGGCTTTGTCCATCAGCCTCAGTGACACAATGAGCCTGTGCACAGTGTCCACGACCACGTGTGGTCACCCGGTCGCTAGGTGTGGCTGCTTCCCACAGGGGAGAGCGAGAGGGAAGTGCTGGGAGAGAGGGGAGGGAGGTGTGGGGGGGAGGGAGAGGGAGGTGTGGGGGAGAGGGGAGGGAAGTGGGAGGAGGGGGAGGGAGGTGTGGGGGGAGGGAGAGGGAGGTGTGGGGGAAAGGGGAGGGAGGTGTGGGGGGGAGGGAGAGGGAGGTGTGGGGGAAAGGGGAGGGAGGTGTGGGGGGGAGGGAGAGGGAGGTGTGGGGGAGAGGGGAGGGAAGTGCTGGGGGAGAGGGGAGGGAGGTGTGGGGGGGAGGGAGAGGAAGGTGTGGGGGGGAGGGAGAGGAAGGTGTGGGGGAAAGGGGAGGGAGGTGTGGGGGGGAGGGAGAGGAAGGTGTGGGGGAAAGGGGAGGGAGGTGTGGGGGGGAGGGAGAGGGAGGTGTGGGGGAGAGGGGAGGGAAGTGTGGGGGGGAGGGGGAGGGAGGTGTGGGGGGGAGGGAGAGGAAGGTATGGGGGAGAGGGGAGGAAGGTATGGGGGAGAGGGGAGGGAGGTATGGGGGAGAGGGAGGTGCGTGGGGGCGCCCTCAGACCTTGCTGGGTTCTCTAAGTTTGCCCGGGCCTCTCCAGGTCACCGCTCTCCCGTGGAAAGGACAATTCCAAAAAAAGCCAGGTTTCTCTGTAAGCGCTTCGGCAGACAGAGAAGACTTCATTTATCTCAAGGAATAATAAACAGCGGCTAGAGAGGTCTGGCTAATGAGGTGAGAGCTCCCAGGCTCAGCTCGAGCCACCCACCTCCGCTGAGCTGGGCCGGAACCTGGTGACAGCTTGTTTATGAGTCGCCCCACGGCAGAGCACAGGCCAGGGGCAGCAGCTGTGGCCTGTCCCGCAGCCCTGGCTGGGCTGGGCCTGGGAGACACCCACAGGCAGGAGGTCCGGGTGCCTTTCAGCAGGTCTCTGCCTGGTCCCAGCGGGCCCTGCGGTCTCTGTCCAGGGCTCTGGCGAAGTTGTTGGGAAGAAGACAGAGTTTGCCCAGGTAGCATTCCAGTCTCGGAGAGAAGCACCCGGACCTGTGAGGGGCGTCTTCCTTCTCTGGCTCGCAGCCTCCTGGGGTGGGATTTCTGGGGGCTCAGCGCCTGCCCGAAGGCATCAGCCGGGACCTGGCCAGCATGGACCTTCCCGAGGGACCAGCGGCAGCTCCCGCCTGGGCCGAGGCTCTACGGACAGACCTGGACGGCCGGGCTCCCAGCGCTGCCGACTCCCGGGGCCTTGGCTGAGGCCTCCATGTAGCGATGGAGTAGCCCTTTCTCCAGGACGGACGAGGCTCAGCGCGCTGCGTGGCGCTGGCACCCCGTGTCCGTGTCCCTGTTGCAGCAGCCTCAGCACCAGCGTCCTCAGCGCCGCTCCGCAGCCGCTGCCCGCAGCTTCTGCAGCAGGTTCCGGGATGGCTGCGCGGACAGATCGCTTTGAAATGATTAATTGTAGGCTGGCTCTAGCAACCAGGGGAGAAAACCCCAATCACGAACCTGCCACCACTCACATCAGCCCCACAAACCCAGCCTCACAGCCCGCTCCGCGGGCCCGCGGCGCAGGGAGCAGGCGCCTCTGGCCCCGCAGTCGGTCTGGCCTCCGGGGGCTGAGCTGGCAGGGGGCAGCCTGCTGCTCAGGGTGGGTGATCTCTTCTGGAAAACTCTAAGTTAAACTGCACAGCGTGAGGCCCCTGGGATTTAACGTTTTTAAGTGCATTTGCTTTAAAATGTGTCTTTTCAGTATGCATTTGGGGCCGCCCTCCCTGAGCCTCCAGTGTTGGGGCCGGCGTCACAGGCCGCTCAGGGCCAGGCCTCTGCTGCGTCTTTCCTTCCCGTCTTTCCCGGTGTAACCTGCGCCCCTCGGCCCTCCTGTTGTCCGTGGAGCCCGAAGCTCAAAGGCGTTTAGTGACTTGGTGAAAGCCAAGCAGCTACAGGTGTGATCACGTCTTAGCACCCAGGGCCGGGCTGGTTATGTCCGTGCCCGCTGCTGCCGCTGCTGCTGCTGCTGCCGCCATTACTCACATATCATCAGGGGCACCGCCCGTTGGCTCTCAGGCCAGCGGCTCAATCTCTGCCCATATAACTCCTACAGCAAACTCCGTTCTCAGAAAGTGCAAGCGTTGTCACCCTCATCGAAGCTGAGGAGTCAAGACCCAGGTGCCTCCGTGACGCGTCAGAGAAAAAAGCCAGAGTGACCAGCCCTGTGCCTAAGTGCCAGGCTGCGAGGGAGGCGGAGGGCAGGGGGCAGAGCGGCCTGCTCTGCGGGGCAGCTGGCGGGAGGGGAGGCGCGGAAGGACCCCTCCCCCGTGGGAGGGCTGAGCCTCCATCCCTGGGTGAGGGAGGGGCAGCTGCCATTCCTGCCTCCATCAGAGAAAGTGCCTTCCCATACGCTCATGTCCTCATTCAAATTCGCATCCAAATTCAGATCCACCAGGGACTGTGTCCTGTGAGAGGAAGCTCCCGGCAGCCCCTCCTCCCAGCAGCACTGGGCAGGCAGTTGAGGAGGACGGATCCATCGCCCCATCCGAAACCACACAGGCCTCTTCCTACTGACATGCCTGCTGCTGAGCGCCACGGTCACTTTGGCGTGACGTGTAAAGTCATTCCCTCCACGTTGTTTCCTAACCCCAAACCCGAGGCCTGTGACGAACACGTCTAGTTCCTGTGGTGTGAGGGTTTCCGACTGAGAGCTAACGGGAGAAGGTGGTGCTACCACAAAGCACAGGGGGAGGAACACGGCCAGGATCCCAGCATCAAGCGTCGTCAGAGACCCGGGCTCCATTCTGGTGCAGCTCAGGGTCCGCAGAGGCTGGCTGTTTCCTGCTGCAGGTGCGGTTCTTTTCTTGAAAAAATACACCAAAAACAGACTCTAGCTAACAAGCAGAGATGCAATACAGAGGGAAGAAATCCATTGGAATGCCCTCAACTAATTGTAAATGAATACTTGACTACCAGTGGCTTAACCAAATGAGGATTCAAGTTTTCTTCAACAGCAAGAAGTCTGATAGCCTTTGGAGTTGGTTCAATGGCTGGAAATGTTGAGACTAGATAGATCCTTGTGACTCTCTCCACTCTCCCTCATGGCCACAGAATGGCTGCCAGCACTCCAAGCTTCGTCCACTCTAAAGGCCCAAGGAAGCTGGAGAGGAGGAGACCATCTGCTCCTCTCCTGTTCTTAGGGATGCAGACTTTGCTTGTGTCTCACTGGCCAAACCTCTTATCACTTGGGTCCCAAATCGTTGTCACCGAGAGAGACTGGGAAAGTGAATATTTCTCAACATCTATAGGGAAGCAGGGAAGCGACGGGAGATTAGAAATAGGTAGTCGGGTAGCCCAGGATTTCTCAACCTTAGCAACGCTGACTTTTGGGGCCAGGTCATTCTTTGTGGTGGGGCTCCTGTGTGTTGTAGACTGTTTACTAGCATCCCTCCCCTACTTATAGCTACCAAAATGTCTTCATGTTTCACCAAAACTCCCCTAGTGGATAGGAATCATCCCTAATGGAGAACCACTAAGTCAGTCCACCACAGCATCTGCCACAGATGACGGGGCCATTTCCAGAACCAAAGGCAGAGCGAAGGAGACAGAGCAGTTCTTAGGTTCTGGGGACCAGGTAGAGACAGCCTCTACCAGGCAATTACCGTGGAATGAATCTGCTCTGACCATTTATAGTCTGCTATGGCTCAGGACATAAATCCCAAGGCAAAAGGATAGTATTGGCCCAGATTACAAGCCCGTCATTGGTGAGGGAAGGACAGGGTACCTTACTGACTCCCAAAAAGCCTGTAGCCCGTAGGGAAAGAGCAGATCCCAGAGCGCTTACCTGAGGGCTGAAGGCCGAGGGCTGGTATGGAAGGGAGTGCTGCAGAATGCGCACAGGGCACACACACTCTAACAGCTGAGCACTCACTTTGCAAATGGAATGTATTGTAGCAAACACTGCCCTTTTTCAACGTGTGTGTATACATTTGGGGGGCCCTATATAGGCAACACGGAGAAATGGCTGCACAGCTTGTCCTACTTCTGAGTGGTAGCTGAGTCCCTGTATTCGTTTGAGAAAAGGCCATTGGAAAAGTGCTTCAGACCAGCGTGGCTGCATGAACTCAGGCAAATGACATCACCTCTTTGCACTTCTCTGTATGTATGTATAAGGGAAAGGTTGAGGCAGAGGGTCTCAAAAATCCCTTCCGGCTCTAGCACTCAGCATCTTGACTTCCAGAAAGTGGCTCCAGCTTCCTCCTTCCTCCCATCTACATGCCCCGGTTGATTTCATTCCCCAAAGCCATGCCTCCCTTGCCTGGATCTGGGCTGTCTTGACACTGAGAAGCAGACGGGGCTGTAGGTGTGAGCAGGAGTGTGGCACCAGATGCGTATATGTAGCTTGAGATTTTTTTTGTCACATCTGGGACTTACTGAATGCATCACACGCCCAAAACAAAGAGCAGCTCAGCGACCTGCAAGCCTCTTGAGGAAGCAGAGAAAGCGGCCTTCACAGAGAAAGTGACCTTCTCCTATAGAGTTGGCAACTGCCTGCGAATTCTTAAAAGCTGGTGACAGATCCCATAGTGGAGAAGCCCCCGTGGCCCTGTACTGGGGGTTTGGTGCCACCTCGTCAGTACATTCAGTTCAGTGGTAAAGGGGAGAGGAATTGGAGCAAGGGGTGAAGGGAAATCGGATTAAAACTGTAAATATGTGATTACTTTTAATGACCTTATTACTTGACATCAAATCTGTTTGTATTGACAAATAAGTATGCAAATGTTTATATCAACATTCAATTCATTAAAATAGTAAATGGTTGACGTTAATATTAGTGCAGCATTGAAATCTTGAGTAGTTTTGATTGCATAGCAATAAGCTACTGATGAGTATCATTATGTACCAATCATACAAAAATGAGCCACCGAAGGCCATATTTCCAAAATTGGGTTGAGCAAGTTTACCTACAAAAACAGAGAGAGACACAAATCAAGTGCCAGATATATTCCCTGTTTTCAAATCCAAGCATAGTTTGAAGGTAGACACCAGGAAATTGCATGTGCAGAAATGCTACCGGACCGGACGTGTAATTATGCAACACATGCATGCCCCCAAAAGAAGTATGTGCAGGTGTTTTGGACCAAGCATGTCAATCTCGCCTCCTTTATTGACACGTTTGCTTTAGACTTTGGAGACTCCCCTACCCCTTGTGTACCATCCACCTCCATTTTCTTGATTGTTTTTCCAAGTGGTGATTTTTTAGCTTAAAGACAAGTTATCTTTAAAATATTGGAATCTTTACAAATAAGCAGGCATAAGCTGGGCTGAGTAGCCATAAATAAGAGCCTTGTAGAATGTGACTCATGTAGCCTTTTGGTCAGGAGAGAATATGTTGTTCTATTAGTCTGACCTTGAACTCCCGTTCATAGGTCTTGCCAACACTTCTTACTGAACCTCCTCAGTTTCCCAGCAGCAGACCAACTTCCCAAGATACAAAAAAAAGAAAAGAAAAGAAAATGCAAAGCATGGAAAATGCCAGAGCCTGGAGTCTGCCTTGCCAGTTAGCCCTGTGTCTTTTCTAGAAGGTGTGGACTCTGGCACAGTGAGTAAGGATGGGCTTGGAACCAGAGTGTCACGTGGCTGAAGGTCCCCATTACCTCACTACCAAGACTTGGTTTTTCTGCCAGGGCATGCCAGCTGGGGCAAGATCTGAGCTGCTTGGCATACTTGGCACAAACATTTGTTCATCAATTGCAACAAATGCACCCCAAAAAAGGAAGAGGCTGATAGGAGAGACAGGGGGAGAGGCGAAGGGGGGCAGTGTGTGAGATCTCTGCCTTTCTGCTCAGGTTTCTGTAGGGCTATCACTGCTCTACAACGAGCCTATGGCTGCGGCTGCCGCTCTCGCGTGCTGTACGAGGGAATGGACGTTTCCATGTTTTTCAGTGAGCAGGTGACATTGCATTTCCCTTCAGTGCCCCTAAGCTCAGAGGTCCTATGAGACTCTTCTCTGTCCCATGGGATCATCCAAGTCTTAGCCTGGTCCCCATGGCATCCTGCCTACCTTTCCTCAGGACCAGCGTGAACCAATTCTCAGCCTTCGAGAGAATTGGAAAACGTTGCCTCTTCTCCATGGCGCTGGGCTGTGGCCAATGGCAGAGCTTTGTGGGCTCTCAGCTCCCTCCTGCCCCCCTGGTGGAGACCAGCATAGGAGCAGACAAACCTACGTGGTGGCTCTGTCACCCCTTCCTCTCAGATGCCTATTCACTGGAGAAGCACAGGTCTCCCTACTGCCCTCCCCCCGCCAGCGCAGCTTCTCCTCCAGGGACCTGGGCCCCTCAGGGCACACCTGCCCTTCCAGTATTTACAGTTATTGACCAGGAACTGAAATATGCTGCTGGAAGCCAGGAATGCAATCCTGCCAGCAGCCCCATCCACGTGACCGACAGGTGTCAGCTCTCTCAGGCTCGCCTCCTCCCAGAGGCACTTGAACAGAGCAGGTGCCTTTGGAGCTGGGGCACCCCACAGTCTGAGGCACCCCACAGTCTGAGGCACCCCACAGTCTGAGGCACCCCACTGTCTGAGGCACCCCACTGTCTGAGGCAGAGCCTCTGTGACCTACATGACAGAGAGGACAATGACTGGCACTGGAGATGAAGGCTCAAACTGCTGTGTTCAAAAGGCTGACAAACTGGTCACAGGACTCACCGAGGCAAAGTGAAGGGCCACACTGCATGGTAAATAACTGGGGAGCTGAAACCCTTCATTTTAAGTCCTGCCCTTGCCTCTTACTAGCTATTGGGTTGAGTTTACAAAAGTGGAAGTCCTTGAGCCTCACCATAGTCACCTAAAAGGTGGGAGAATTGACTTGCTGGTGGTTATTATTTTAGACTAGAGGCCTGATGCATGAAGATTCGTGCAAGAATAAGCCTTCCTTCCCCTGACTGCCAGCACCGGCTTCCCTCCAGCACCGGGGACCCGGCTGCTTTACTCCTGCCACTGCCAGGCATCTGGGACCGGGGCTGCATCGCTCCGGCTGCTGCCGCCACCCACTGGGGGCAGGCTCCTCCGAGCCGTGCCAAGTGGCTCAGAGCACGCCCCACCCCTGGTGTGTGTCCACTGGGGCTGGGGGCGGCACACAGCCCCCTCCCGCCCATCTGCGCGCTCAGCTCCTCCTGAGCGGTCGTGATGCAGCCTCCTCCTGAGCAGCTCATGACCCTGGCTAATTTGCATATTACCTGTTTACATGTAGAGATAAGATGGTAGCTACAGCTAACATTCACTGAGAGGTGACTGTGCCAGGCCTTGGGCCGTGTACTTTACACGCCTTACTTTATTGGCTGCTTACAGCATTTCACTGTAATGAATGCGCACGGCAGAAAGCAGGTGTGCCCTCCACAACATTATCAACTCTGCTACATCAGAAACAACCATTTTGACCTACAGCATCCATTTCACAGGACTCGGCCTGACAGCAAAGGGGCGGAAGGGTTTGGAACTGGAGGTGTAGGGTGTAGGAAGTAGGGTACAGTAAGGTCCACACCATAACGAGGAGGAAGATGGGGACAGCCCCCAGGGTGACGGCAAGGAAGCCAGAGCATAAGCCGTATGAACAGCCGACTGAGGCAGGCGCTCTGCTTCACGGCAGGAGGGCCGGCGGCCTGTCCGAGCGGCTCCTGTTGGGTTGTCCAGCTCGAGCTGGTAGCTGAGCCCCATGGAGGCTCATTAGGGCCCCAGCTGCTGGGCTGCCCCAGCGCCTTCAGCTCAGCAGGCAGCGCCCGCCAAGAGCCACGCTGCAGACCAGAGATTGCAGACGGGGGCTCTGAGAACCAATTCAACTGCCAGTCTCGTCCACTTTTTTTTTTTTTTTTTACAGTGGTTTAAATTTAAAAAAGAAAATTATATTCTTAAAAATCAGGAGATTTCACATAAAAACCCCAGGTTTCCACCTTCATAAATTGGAAGAATCTAGAGCCCTAGCCGGTTTGGCTCAGTGGATAGAGCGTCAGCCTGTGGACTGAAAAGTCCCCAGTTTGATTCTAGTCAAGGGCATGTACCTTGGTTGTGGGCACATCCCCAGTTGGGGGTGTGCAGGAGGCAGCTGATCGATGTTTCTCTCTCATTGATGTTTCTAACTCTCTATTCCGCTCCCTTCCTCTCTGTAAAAAATCAATAAAATATATTGAAAGAAAGAAAGAAAGAAAGAAAGAAAGAAAGAAAGAAAGAAAGAACCTAGAAACGTCCATTCCCACATCACTCTCATTGGCGGGAGTGGTCGGAGGCCCCAGGGAGCTGGGTCTGCTCCGTCTGGCTCTTGGAGGGGACGTCACTCGTACCCCCACGCTTAGCATTTGCAAGCACAGTTGTCGATGCAGAGTTAACATCTGTTTTAATCCACTGCTCTTTACTTTCTTTAAATGATTTGATGAGGCAGAATTTAGTGCCAGACCCTCGCGGGGAGGACCTGCCAGCTGGGCCGGAATGCTTAATGACACTGGTGCTGATGTGCAGGCCCGGGTGGAGAGCCTACCGTGTGCTGTGCTCTTCCACACATGGCGCGCGTTTCTCCCACAGAAACCTAACCAGCAACTGGTCTGGAAACCCAGCTGATTGCATTTTAAAAACCTATTAAATGTGTTAGTCTGAGTCATATGCGTGATGTCACGATTGCTAGTGTATTGCGGTTTATGTATAAAACCAAAGCAATAGTGCAGGAAGTTGGGAAGAAACATGGAGGAGCATTTAGCAAGAGGTTGAGAGACAGACACTGATGCCCCTGCTCGCCTTGGACATGTAGGGTTTTCTCCATGGACCTGCTACAGAAGTGGTGACGTCAGGGTTGACTGGAAATAAAACACGGCTCGCATTCGGGAGACCGCACCCCGCTGGGACAGAGCCGCCCATGGTCAGAGTCTTCCTCGTCAGACTGTGTTCTCACCTGAATTGTCTTCAGGTTCTTCTTGTCTAGTGACCGCGGGAGAAAGGCCAGTCAGTCCTGAGGAAGGGCTGTGTAAGCGTCACACAGGCTCAATGCGAGTCATGCTTCCTGCAGTGCACATGTGTGTTTTTCTGGTTTACGGAGACCTGATCATTTCAATAGTGCAAGTATGTTAAGGAATGTGAAGTGCAAAATGCACGCATGTCAGGAGATGGCCACATCTGAGTCCTTGCTGTGCGGGTGTAGTCTACGGCCCAGGCACCTCTGCATTTCCTCTGGACCTGACACAGGGGCAGAATTGCAGGCCTCCTGCAACCACACTGGACCTGCAGGGTAGCAAGGTTCCTGTGACTTACCTGTGAAATCTGGCTTTGAGAAAACTTGCTATCTCAGAGGAAACTGGGATCATTGATAGTGTGGTTAAAGAAAGAGAAAGAAGAAAGAAAGAAAGAAAGAAAGAAAGAAAGAAAGAAAGAAAGAAAGGAAGGAAGGAAGGAAGGAAGGAAGGAAGGAAGGAAGGAAGGAAGGAAGGAAGGAAGGAAGGAAAGAAAGAAAGAAAGAAAGAAAGAAAGAAAGAAAGAAAGAAAGAAAGAAAGAAAGAAAGAAAGAAAGAAAGAAAGAAAGAAAGAGGGAGGGAGGGAGGGAGGGAGGGAGGGAGGGAGAGAGAGAGGGAGAGAGAGAGAAAGGAAGGAAGGAAGAAGAAAGAAAGAAAGAAAGAAAGAAAGAAAGAAAGAAAGAAAGAAAGAAAGAAAGAAAGAAAGAAAGAAAGAAAGAAAGGAGGAAGGAAGGAGGAAGGAAGGAAGGAAGGAAGGAAGGAAGGAAGGAAGGAAGGAAGGAAGGAAGGAAGGAAGGGGAGAGAAAGAGAGAGAGAGAGAGAGGGAGAGAGAGAGAGAGAGAAAGGAAGGAAGGAAGGAAGGAAGGAAGGAAGGAAGGAAGGAAGGAGGAAGGAAGGAAGGAAGGAAGGAAGGAAGGAAGGAAGGAAGGAAGGAAGGGGAGAGAAAGAGAGAGAGAGAGAGAGAGAGAGAGAGAGGAAGGAAGGAAGGAAGGAAGGAAGGGAGGGAGGGAGGGAGGGAGGGAGGGAGGGAGGGAGGGAGGAAGGAAGGAAGGAAATGGAAAAATCCTGACAATATGGTCTGCATGTAATTTTTTTAAGTTGGAGGATTCCTTGCAAAATAATATTGAAATATTCGTGAATCCATACATGATGTAGTTATATCTATAATACATAGTTAGTGTGCATCTATTTTTTTAAAAGCGTTGATGAGTAACACTTTTAAGTAAATGAGCACACTATTAATCAGATCATCTATGCAATTTGGAAAATACTGGGGTCCAGCCCCAGCGGGTCCAGGGGTTCCCAAAGGTGTGGACGGAGTCGGCGAAGAATGTTTTACACGGAGACAGTGTTCAGAACTCTCTAGCTTTCCTTAGTCTCCGTGGATCTTCCCTGTGCCTGGCTGAGGCCTCAGAGAGAGATATCCCAAGGCAAGCTGAGCCTTTATTTTATAGTGAGAGGTAAACAAGGTAGTGGTTTCCAAAGTTACACTGTTCTTGTGAGTTTCACTTGTTTTTGTTCCTGTGAGTTTCACTTGTTTACACCATGGTTATACTTCCTGCACTTCCTCAGCCCATTAGCTTCCCAGATAAGATCTAGGGAGTGTCATAAGGTCAAGCCTAATTATGCTAAGAGGACTGTGCCCTCTAAGCTGGGAATTGTTTGTGACTTTACCAACAGGTCTGTCTGAGGCTTAACCCTATATCGGCTCCCTACATCTCACCCTTCTTTTATTTTTTAAGCTACTATAATGAGAGTTTTTAAGCTACCATAATGACAGTAAAACTTAAGCATCAAACTTAAGCATCAAGAACAAAACTCTGGCTATTAAAGCAATAACAAAATAATGCCAATGCAAAACCCAAAACATTTTAAAACTTAAACATAACATTTTTAAAACTAGTAAGAATAATAAAACAATGGCAATGCAAAACAGCAGTAAGTGAGAAATCAAACCACAGTAACATTTTTCTATCAAATGAAAGTTTCTTTTGCCAATTTACTCAAGAGTCCTCCAACTTGGCTGAGAGAGTAGCTTCCACTTCTTGCTTTTCTACCATCTGCTGGGCCTCAGTTGTTAACTTCTTCAGCTGACCCCCAAGTCGGTGGTTTGGTTGTCCTTGTTGATCTGGCTAATGGGTGTCATCACTGGCGACGGGCTTCCTGAAGTGTCAGCACATTGTATGACTGGATCAAAGGGTCCATCAGGGCCACGTTTGATGGTGGTGTCGGTGTCTGGGGAGGAGTCAGCTGTGACCTCTGGGTCAGCTGAAATGGATGATACTGGGGAGGAGGAGGATGAGGCAGAGATGGAGGATAGTAGAGAAAAAGAAGAGAAAGCAAAAGAACTACAAGGCATGGAAGTGTTTAGAAAAAAGAGGCAGAAGAAAGGGAAGAAGGCAGCATCCTGACACAGCCCTTTCCTTCAGCTGCCCCTTTCCCTGTGGTCCAAAGTAGAAATGGGAAACAAGTCCTGTTGCAGTGAGAGGGCAGCTGCTGTCAGCCAGTCTCTGTCTTTACCTGGGTCCCGATCTGAGCTGGGCCAAGTCTCTTTCTGTTCCCGATCTGAGCTGGGCCAAGTCTCTTTCTGTTATCTGGGTCCCGATCTGGGCTGGACATGGGAAGCGAGAAGCAGCCATGGGGGCAGGAGACCTTCCTCAGAAGGGGTGAGTGTTCAAGTCCCTGCACAATTGGGGGGGTGAGGATCTGTGCCCCACCTCTGTTGACCCCCAAGTTCTCTCCTGCTGGCCCCTCTGCGACTGTGCCTGTCTTAGGTTGTTCCACCCTGAGGAATCTTACCCGTCTTTGGCTAACCAGCCATCCTCCGGGGCCAAGCAGGGTGATGTGAGGTTCAGTATGCCCCTGTAGCCTCCATGCCCAGCACCGGCCTTGGGTTCTCCTCGCCTGCTGGTGGAGCCCCAGCTCTGGTCACATATCTTGGGGAACCCAGGTTTCTTCTCCAGGGAGGGCCCAGCTCACACCATTGGGTGAGAGACAGATCCATGGTACCAGCCACCATGACCTCAGCAAGAACAGAGAACTCAGGCAACAGCTGTGGGCCTGGGACAGGGCTTTCTCAGCCCAGGATGTCAGGCTCTTGGTACAAGACAATTCCACATATGGGGCATATACCAAACACTCCCAGTCACGGCAGAAAAGGGAGGTGCCCTTCCTGGAACAGTAGGGTAGGGAGATTCTAGAAAAGGCTGTGTTCAGGAGAGCAGGAGAAAGGCCAAAGAACCAGAAAACAAGTAGTCAGATTGAGAAGAAAAGAAAAAGGAAAGGAGATGTGGGGCAAAGCTGGGACATAAGGACAGACAAATAGGAGGCACATGTGATCCTTCCAATGGACAGGTGGTTCCAGCTCAGGGCTGCACATCTGCTGCAGTCGGGCACTGGTCAGGTGTGCTGACTCGGCCTCCCAGGGGTGACGGTCCCCAGGAGGGAGGCAGAGACTGCTCCTTCTGGAAAGATACAAAACACAACCTCTTCCCCACAGCATTACTAGATCTTGTAAAACTCTTGTCTGGTTTGCATCCTTCCACTGGGCTAAGTCGGCAGAGGCTATTGTACAGGAGGCCCAATGCCTTTTGGCTGCTGTACAACCCTCTGCATTGTATTTCCAAAAAATCTAACATATAACATTATTCTCCCCCTTTTTTGTTTTTATAGAAAAGGTTTACATTGATGGAATTCTGACCATATATAAACATACATACTCCTCTGTATTCACAACTTCCCACTTCAACCCCAAAAGCTGTAGCTTCACATTTCTACCGTGAATTGACTCCACCCCCAAGCCTCAGCACCTCAAAACAAAACCCCAATTTTGAGCCAAACTGTTAGTTTTTCCTTTTGTGTCAAGAGCTAACTTTGATATCTTAAAACTAAGTAAAATGCATTTACTCAATCCAAAACAGGCATTAAAAAGAAAAACCCCAAATGCTCTCTTGTATCCATTTTAAGAGTAGGATTGGCACTTTCCGTTATTACCTGAGTCCTGATCTATCACCCCAGGGAGAGCTTGCCAGTCCTGCACTTTCCCTGGGTGGAAAGGCTGCAGTGGGGTTAAGGATAAGGCTCCTTGGGCCTGCCTTCTCCCATGCCTCTACATTTACCTTTCCGGCACCTTTCCTTCCTCAGAAAAGCATGGACACACTTGTATAAAACATTCCGTCTGACTGGGCGTAACCTTAACTCCTCTGCTAGCAAGCATATGTGTTAAAAGATCAATACAGAGTCTTTTTCCTTTAGACTAAGTATGGCAAATCTTCTCAATCTAAGTTCTGTACTATCCACCTTCTTACCCTACTTATTCTCTATAGGGGGGTCTGCAGCACCCTGGTGGAGTCCTATCCGTCCCGAGTGTGGGGGTTCTCAATGTGTGTGTGGGGACTTACCTAGGGGAATCCTGTTCAGGCGCCATATACTGGGGTCCAGCCCCAGCGGGTCCAGGGGTTCCCAAAGGTGTGGACGGAGTCGGCGAAGAATGTTTTACACGGAGACAGTGTTCAGAACTCTCTAGCTTTCCTTAGTCTCCGTGGATCTTCCCTGTGCCTGGCTGAGGCCTCAGAGAGAGATATCCCAAGGCAAGCTGAGCCTTTATTTTATAGTGAGAGGTAAACAAGGTAGTGGTTTCCAAAGTTACACTGTTCTTGTGAGTTTCACTTGTTTTTGTTCCTGTGAGTTTCACTTGTTTACACCATGGTTATACTTCCTGCACTTCCTCAGCCCATTAGCTTCCCAGATAAGATCTAGGGAGTGTCATAAGGTCAAGCCTAATTATGCTAAGAGGACTGTGCCCTCTAAGCTGGGAATTGTTTGTGACTTTACCAACAGGTCTGTCTGAGGCTTAACCCTATATCGGCTCCCTACAGGAAAAGATATATCTATTTGTATCAGAATTTTTTTCAGTTCTAGTAGCAATGCTTGCACACATATAGATTGTCTCAGCCCTTGTAACTTCACAACTCACAGAGCAGGGAATACTGGTGTAGAGAAATAATGATTAATCAATTATTGTCACAGACTTATTTCTTTCCTGTGCAAGAGATCTAGGGCATTTGGAAATGACACACCCCAAAGAGTTTTGACCATGTTCAACTTCTAAACCTAACTGATACCCCCTCGCAGTGATTCTCAGACGTTAGTGCGAATCACCCGGACACCTAGACATTCAGAGGCCCAGTCCTCACCTATTCAATGGGGCTGAGCTTCCGTATTTCTCATTTGCTTTTCAGGTGGTCCTGACTCACATTCAGGCTGGAGAACCATTGCTCTGGAGCAGGGCTTGTCGACCTCAGTGCTATTGGCATTTCGGTGAGGTTCTTCAGGGGCCATCCTGTGCACAGTGTGGTGTTCAGCAGCACCTTGGTCTCAACTCACTGGATGTGTAGCAACTTTTCTAGTTGTGGCCAACAAAAATGTCTCCAGACATTGCCAATGTCCCCTGGGAAGAAAAATATCACTCCCAGTTGAGAACTACCAGCCCAGTGGTCGGCAAACTGTGGCTCGGCAAACCACGGCTCGTGAGCCACATGCGGCTCTTTGGCCCCTTGAGTGTGGCTCTTCCACAAAATACCGACTTCTGTGCATGGGCCACAAAGTTTCAATCGCACTGTACCTGTGCGCCCACACGTGGTATTTTGTGGAAGAGCCACACTGAAGGGGCCAAAGAGCCGCATGTGGCTCACAGCTGTGGTTTGCTGACCACGGTACCAGCCTACAGGGAGAACCCCAGCATGCTGGACCCCTGGAGAGACGCAGAGTCTGGCTGAGATCTGAGATTGGCACTAGACCACCAGGACCAGAGAGCTGATGGCTTGTGGGTCCCTACCAAACGTCCTGGCCCCGCCTGACTGTCGGTAGCTATGATTACGGGTCCCAGACTGTAAAGGAATTCTAGTCTGTTCTGACCTTGACACAGTGCGACTACCCAGCTAAATGATCCCAACATTACTTTGTGGTTGGAGTTCAATTCAGAAGTAATATGCAAGGCCCGGCCAGGCATTTGTCTTATGTCCGGGGCAAGTCACATCTGTCACACAGAGACCAGACCGCTAACTATCCCTTTAAAAAGTCTTTCCTAAAGCCAATTTTAAATCTGTGTTTGAAAATTATATTTCACATAGATGAAAAACATAGATTTTCATTTTGCTTCAAATTAGCACGGTAAACAGCGGGCTCTCTTCTCTCCAGTGGAGGCCGGGCTCCATTTGTTAGCTCTGTTTCTGGTATTTCGCTCATCCTTTATTTACTTAACAGAGTTTGACAGGAAATCTCAGAGAGATAATATATCTTCATTAATAGGGTGACTGGGGGGACATTTTCTAAGGTTTCAAGTGGAATGAAACAATAACTTATGTCTTTGACATTTTTGTCAGCTACTGTCCCATTAATAGCTTCCAACAAAGCTTCCCTCAACCCAGGAAGTCTTATGAATGTTTCTGTATTTTCCAGGTGATTCAGGCCCATTGCATCATAATTGTGTGAATTAAAAGGCTTTGTGAGAGAGGCAACCAGACACCCATAAAAACAATATTCAGACATAAATCAAACCACTATAAGTAATTAAAATGAGTCAAGTGAGATTTCTGGGTGGACCTGGGCATTTGAGGGTCTAAGAAGTTTTCCTCCTCAAGGTCACCAACATGTGTTGAACTCAGAAGTATATAAAGATAAGTCTGCTCCCCCAAAATGTAGAGTTTCAGTAGCTACCTGTCACTGAACTATCGGGAGTATCACCCACAGATAGAAGCTCCTCCTGTTATTAAACATAAATGCGCTTTCTTCTTTACAAGACATCAGGAAAAAACCCTAAAAACAAGCCAGAGGCTCATCTGTTAGGAATTCCTTTATTGAAAAGTTGTTTTGGTTTTTGTTTGGTTTTTCCCACCCCCATGAATTCCTTAAATGTTTGATGGCTTTTTACACTGGCATTCAGAAAAATACCAGAGTGCATTAAGAGTGGTCTTTTTATGTTCAGTCTGATGGATGTTGGTGGCTTTGCCTTTATTTTTATTTTATTTTATTTTATTTTATTTTATTTTATTTCATTTTATTTCATTTTACTTTATTCCTATTCCCTACCCTTTCCCCTTTGACAGCCATCAGCTGTTCTCCATATATATGGGTCTGTTTGTATTTTTTGTTAATTTGTTAGTTTTGTTTTTTTAAGATTCCACATATAAGGGAAATCAGGTGGTATTTGCCTTTCTCTGACGCATTTCACTTAGCATAACACCTGTAGTTCTATCCATGTTATTGCAAATGGCAAGAGTTCATTCTCTTTTTTTTCTGAAAAATATTCCATTGTATGTAGATGCCACATCTTCTTTCATGTGTCTACCCAAGACACTTGGGTTGTTTCCATGTCTTGGCCACCATGAATAAAGCCGCAGTGAACATACGGGTGCAGATACCTTTTTGAATTAGTGTTTTGTATCTCTCCTGATGTATACCCACAAGTGGAATTACTGGGTCATAAGGTAGTTATTTTTTTATTCTTTGAGGAACCTCCATACTGTTTTCCATAGTGGCTGCACTAATTTACATCCCCACCAATAGTGCATGAGGATTCCCTTTTCTCCACATCCTCACCAACAATTTTGCTTGTTTATTTATTGATGATAACCATTCTGAAGGTGTGAGGAGATACTCATTGTGTTTTTAATTTGCATTTTCCTGGTTATTGCTTATGTTGAGCAACTTGTTATATATCTATTGGCCATCTGTATGGACTCTTTGGGAAAATGTCTATGCAGATCCTCTGCCCTTTTTTAAATTGGGTTGTTTGTCTTTTGATGTTAAGTTGTATGAATTACTCATATATTTTAGATATTAACCCCTTACTAGAATATCTTCTCTCATTCAGTAGGTCATCTTTTCATTTGTTGATGGTTTCCTTTGCTGTGCAAAACCTTTTCATTTGATGCAGCCCCATTGATCTACTTTTTCTTTTATTGCCCTTTCCTGAGGACACACATCCAAAAAGATATTGCCAAGAGTGATGTCAGAGAGTTTACTGCCTGTGTTTCTTCTAGGAGTTTTATGGTTTCAAGTCTTACATTTAAGATTGTAGGCCCTGGCTGGTATGGTTTAGTTGGTTGTGCACCTTCCCAGGCACCATAAGGTTACTAGTTCAATTCTTGGCCAGGGCACATGCCCGGGTTTCAGGCTCAATGTTTTGCTCTCACATTAATGTTTCTCTCTCTCACCCTCTCCTGTCCTCTCTCTCTTTAAAAATCAATAATAAAAAGAAAGACTTTAACCCACTTCAAGTTTATATTTGTATGTATAAGAAATGATCTAGTTTTATTTTGATGCATGTATCTGTCCAGTCTTTCCAACACCAATTATTGAATAGACTGTCTTTACTTCACTGTATCTTCTTGCTTCCTTTGTCATCAATTAATTTAACCATGTGAGCAAGAATTTATTTTTGAGCTCTCTATTCTGTTTCATTGATCTTTGTGTCTGTTTATTAGTCTAGTACCATACTGTTTTGATTATTGTAGCCTTGTAGTATATTTTGATATCAGGTAGCATGATGCATCTCATTTTGTTCTTTCTCAAAATTTCTTTGGCTATTTGGTCTTTGTAATTCCATATAAACTTTAGGATTAGTTGTTCTGATTCTGATAAGAATGACATTGGTATTTTAATAGAGGCTTCATTGGATCTGTATCTTGCTCTAGGTTGTAAGGACATTTTAACAATATTAATGTTTCCAATCCATGAGCATAATATATCTTTCCATCTATTTATATCTCCTTCAATTTCTTTCTTCAATGTCATATAGTTTTCAGTATATATGTTTTTCACCTTCTTGGATAAATTTATCCCTAGTTGTTCTATGCTTTTTAATTCAATTGTAAATGGGATCGTTTTCTTAATTTCTCCTCATCATCCATTATTGATGTATAAAAATACAACAGATTTCTGTATGTTGATTCTGTATCCTGAAACTTTTTATTTACTACTTCTAGTAGTTTTTTGGAGGATTCTTTAGGGTTTTTATATATAAAGTATCATGTCATATGCAAGTAATGGCATTTTTACTTCTTCCTTTCCTATTTAGATGCCTTTTATTTCTGTGTGTGTGTGTGTGTGTGTGTGTGTGTGTGTGTGTGTGTGTGTGATTACTGGGACTAGGACTTCCAATACTATGTTGAATGAAAGTAGTGGTAGTTGACATCCTTGTCGTATTTCTGATCTTAGAGAAAAGGCTTTCAGCTTTCACCACTAAGTATGATATTTGCTGTGGATTTGTCATATACAGCCTTTATTATGTTGATGTATATCTTTCTATATCCATTTTGTTGAGAGTTAAGGGTTGTCATATATCCTTATTTTTACAGCCGAATTGTAAGGATTCAACCTTGCAAAGTAGAGGGAAATTCCAAGCATCGATCAGATGTTTCTACTGTTACTCCTGGCTCCAGTTCTGTCTAAAACGTGTCTCTAATAATTGATAATGCACGGGACATGCTCTGAAGTAATAATGCAATTTACAACAGAGAGATAAAACCCAGATAGAAGACCATTTACCTTATACTGCTATTAATATAAAAGTGATTATGAGGGTTGGTTCTAATTAGAATGTTCACTTAGAATCAAGACAGAGTGGGAGGAAAGGGGAGTTCCCTGGTGTTGGAACTTCATCCTTTGACTTGAAAGAGTATGTGCTTTTTCCAAGTAGAGTGTTAAAACCTTTATTTTTAAGACGTTGCCATTTAGAACTCAATTTACCGTTGATTTTCTCCCCAATATCTATAAAATTGCCTATCAAGAGAAAGCTTGCACTTTATGTGATTATACATTGTACATTCCATAGAACATATTAAATAACTAATATGTATACAAATACAGTGAGTGAAATAATGTCCCCCACATAAAAAAAGATATGTTCAAGTTTTAACACCCCTGTGAATGTGACCTCATTTGGAAATAGGATTGTCACAAACTTAACCAAGTTAAAGAGAGTCCTGACTCCAGGGAATGGTGGCCCAATAAGAAGAAGAGGGAGCGCACACATACAAAACCTATGTGACTATGAAGGGGAAAACTGAGGGATGCAGCTACAAGTCAAGTAAGGCCAAGGGTTGCCAGCAACCTCTGAAAGCCAGGAGAGAGACACGAACAGATTCTCTCTCCGAGTCTTCAAAACTAATCAACTACGTATCTTGACCTCCAACTTCCAGCCTTTTGAATTCTGAGAGAACAAATTTTGTTATTTTTAAGCCACCCAGTTCATGGTAATTTGTTACGGCAGCCACAGAAACTAATGCTACCCACATAAATTTTTCAGTTTTATATTAAAGATATAAAACTGTGTTTTTATTCAAAGTAACACTTAAATTTTGTGTTTGTTTGAAAAGCTAAATTAAACCTTTTACCAAAGTTAAATGTTTTAAAATATATTATAGACTAAAACCAAAATAGACATTTTATTTAATTTTAACATACAAAAGTTGATTTCTTTAATCATAAACCAAATAATATCATTTTCCTTTGAAAAGTTGTTTTTCTAAAAATCAGTCTTTAGGCAACCTAGAATATAAGCCCTAATTAAAAAACTAACAAAGCAAAAAAGTATATAAACAAAAACTACAAATAAACAAAACAAAAACCTAAAGCAACTCTGATTGCTTAAAAGAATTGTCACATAATTATGTTATAGCTCTCTCCTCTCAACTTACTCATTTCCTAAAATCTCATGCAATAATTATTAATTCTTATTTGACAAATATTTATAACAATCTAGGTCATTTGCCCATTGCAAATGAAAATATCCATAGAAGGTATATACATTTCTATAAACAACCAGTCACTGAGAAGAAAGAAAGGAAAATTTTGAAGGAAATGCTGAACAAGTATGGATGTGTACAGTGCTAACCAGACTCATCAAGACAATCTAACTTCATGTTCCATATCTTCAGATATAAAAAGTCAGAAAAAGCTGTAGGAAAGTGTCTGCTGGAAATGTTACATATAACATTCTTAAGGAAATATCTTCCATTGTGTGGGCATTTTGCTTATATGTAGCACCTGTTACCCTCAGTCTTTCTGATTACAACAAGTATGACTTTAGCTACCAAAAAATAACATTTAGATTTGGAAACAATTTTTAGTTAATTTTTTCTTATTTTGAAAATTCTTATGAATGTAAATTGGCTTATCTGTGATCTGTGTTGATATTTAAGGTGATTACATAACCATATGGAAAACGAGATGAAAATTCCTGTTTACATTTCTTGAACATTTTACATATTTTTTTAAAGTTCAAATTTTTAATGTTAAAAAGTGTTCTTGTTTGTAACACACATAAATATGTTTCTCAGAAGAGTAATTTTCATAAATGTCTGTTTGCTTGAATCAAAAGGCAATTCTTTGATTTATCTTCTAATATAAGACTGGAAGGTTGGATACCATAAATGGTGATCAAGTCATTACATCATTTTTTTTAGGAAAACTGGTCGCCAGTGACCAGTCCATTGGTCTGAGATTTGGTTTGCAGACCTTCAGACAAACAATATATGAAATCATAAGTATTTTTCTCCTCTGCAGGGTTTCAACCACCACCTCGTGATCTTGTGAACACGTTTAGCTGGCAGGTGTTTGCTTGCTTCAGTCATATTCGACATCTTAAAAACTATTTTTAAATTTGATTGCCTTTAGGCAAAGTTACATAATAAGTTTCCCTCAGCCCCCTCTACTCTCAACAGTCTTATTCAAGCCTATTCTAATCATTTCCATGTCCTGTCGGCCCCTCCCGCCCCAGGCATCTGAGTTTTGTATTCTGGCTACACCATATTCTCTAAGCAGCAGTAACAGAAGGTGCCAGTTTCATCTCACTGTGGTATTAGATCTTGCTCCTTGGAAAAGCACTCAGATCTCTTCAGATGCTTATGAAAATGTAGCCACTTTCATGTGGATTAATTTTGCTGGAGTAAAGATTCACCAGGCAGCTCCAGGTGCCTCCCAGAACTGGGGCAGGAAAGGGCTTAGACATTGAGCCTTTCTGGGATTCCCCTGTGTTCTCGCCAGGACTTGTAGCCATAACATCAAGCAGCTGAACTTGCTGAGTGTAAACTCTTTCAGATAGCACCGCTGAACAGCTAACGTAGCAAGTTACTCAGTTTACTGAGACTGTCTGACCTAGCGTGGGACACAACCTGGAGCAGTCACCTTGAAAATATTGCAGCAGGAAGTAGAGAGTGGATTTAATACTCAAAATTAGCAGTTGACCCTACTTCTTAGACAAAATTGAGATTGACAACACAGAGGTGCATCTACACAGACCTTTATACAAAGATGTAGTTCTGGATCAAAATTAGGGGCCTGAAAAAAATAAAGGTGAGAATTTGGTCCTGTTTAAGTTCCTAAATGAAACTCTTCAAAGGACAAAAGCATAGGAAACAAAGATGTGTAGGATCAGCTGTCGTCTTGAGCTATTTGGGCTGATTGCTAACTAACACCATTCTGGCCACGCCTACTCCTGAGACGGTCTTTTTCTGAGATCATTAAATTTGGGTTCCAAGCTCCTAAACTGCTTAATTTTCTGTGGGCTAGTGAACCAAGGGTTTCCTGACAAGTCATTCCGGAATTAGAATGAAGTTGTCTATAATAAAATGCTGACCTCAGATCATTTCTCCATCGTTAGGCTTGATATGTGCTGCATGAAAAGTAGGTTAGTTAAAGCAGATCACAGATTAATTAAAGCAGATAAGAATCTCTTTGTGGCAGCAATGCTCAAACAAAGCGTTTATAGGATTTGTGTGCTTAAAAGTAGAAAATGCTGATTAAGGAAATCAAAGAAGACCTGAAAAAATGGAGAGACATACTGTGTTGGTGGATTGGGAGAGGTAACATAGTAATGATGCAATTTCCCCCAAATTGATCTATATGTTTATTGTAATCCCTATCATTTACCCAGCAAGGCTTTTCATAGACATTGCTAACCTTATTCTAAAAACTTATATGGATAAACACAGGGCCTAAAATAGCTAAAAGGATCCTGACAAAGAAGAATGAAGTGAAAGCAGTGCTGAGCAGATGTCAAGGCTTCCTGCGTAGCTACAGTGATCAAGGAAGCGCAGTTGGCGAAGGGGTGGGCACACAGAGCAATGGGGCAGAATGGAGGACAAATGGACCCAACAAATATGCCCAACTGATTGTTGGCAAAGGTACAAAACCAACTCCGGAGAGGAAGGATGGCCTTTTCAACAGCTGTTGCTAGAGCAATTGGACATTTTCAGGCAAAAATTAAAAAGTGAGCCTAAACCTCACACCTTATATAAAAAAATTACTCAAAATGTACTTAATTGGAAAATGTAAAACTATAAACTCTGAGAAAAAAATGCATATAGGAAAAAATCTTCAGGATCTAGAAACTAAGAGTTCTAAACATAACATCAAAAACATGATTCATAAAAGGAAAAATTAATTTTAAAATCTTAATCAAAATTAAAAACTTTTTCTCTGCCAAAGTCCAGATGAAGACACTGAAAGTCAAGCTATGGACTAGAAGAAAATATTTGCAAAACATGTATCTAGCATAAGATCATTATCTAGCATATGTAAAGCATTCTCAAAACTCACCAGTGAAAGAACAAACAATGACATTAGAAAATGGGCAAAATACATGCACAGATGTGTCACTGAAGAAGATGCGCAAAGGCAAATAAGCAAATGAGAAGATGTTCAACATGATTGCTCATTAAGGAAATGCAAATGAAAACCATGGTGAGTTATCACCGCATAAAGGCATCAGATGTTAGAATGGCAGGAAAATACAGTAACAACACTGAATGTTGACAAGTATACGGAGAAACTAGATCACTTATACATTGTACTGTTGGGGATGATGTAAAATGGGATAGCCACTCTGGAAGACAGTGTTTCAGTTCCTAAACACACTAAATATATAACCACCATAAAACCCAGCAATCGCATTCAGGGCATTATCCCAAAGAAAAGAAATTTATGTTCACACAAAAACCTGTCCACAAACGTTTATAGCAGCTTTATTTCTAATAGCCTCATACTGTGACTACATCAGATCTCCATAATCCAACAGATGAATGGAAAACCCACTGTGTAATACATCCATACTGTGGAATACTACTCTGAAATTAAAAGGGACGAATGATTGATACTTGCAATGACATGGATGGGTCTCCAGGAAATAATGCTGAATGAAGAGTCAACATCAAAGCCTTCATACTACCTGATGCCGCTTACATAACATTTTTGAAATGGCAACATTTTAGGAGTGGAGGACAGATTTCCAGGAGTTAGACAGTGGGGAGGGAGGGAGGGAGGTGTCGCTATGAAAGGGCCACAAGAGGGATCTGTGTGGCTCTGAACAGTATTCAGTATCTGGACTTTAGGGATACATGAACAACCTGCATGTAGAAGTTAATACACAGCCTATATAAATGCAAGTGCCAGACGAACTAGGAAGTCTGAATGAGATCAGTGGGTTGGGGCAAAGTCAGTGTGATGTCCTACTAAGCTTTGCAAAATGTTTTCACTAGGAAGACTAGGACAAGTGTACAAGACACCTCCGTGACATTTCTTACAATCTCAAAAAATTACCTCAAAAGATTTCAATGAAAAAAGACAAGTTGAAATTAAAAGTTAGCAAAGCCCCACGTAAACGGGAATTTAGAAACTGAAAAGGTAATTAAGTAGATGTTTGGTAAAGACAGGGTAAATATGTGATGTCGCCTCCTAGGTCACTGTGGGCAGGCTTCATTGGCCTCTGGCTTCGAACTGCAGCCTAAGCGTGAAGTGCTCCAGGCATTTCTAAAAGCCCGCAGTCCTCCTTCCCAGTTTGATGCTTGTGATGACCTGATTCAAACCTCTGCCTGGTCAAAGAAAAAACGCATACTTGGACGATCAGGTCATCGTACAGGAACGTAGCCACCAGTGTACTTTGTTTATATGGGCACAAATTGATAAGCAAGACTCTCCTCTGTACCCTTTTCTAATAAAGCTCTGATGTTGAGATTTCTGACGATGATATTGTGTTGAAATCTCTCTGAATCTGACCATAATGAGAGAAAGCTCTATTGTTCTCTGCTGAAATTTCCCTTGACATTAATTCTTCCTTCTAGTAGGCGTGTATAGGGCACCTACTACCACCACTGCCAGCACTCCCCTCTCACACCCCCACAAGTGGCCGCATGCAGACCCAGCAAGGGTTCACATTTTCTGAGTTCACTTTCAGGTAAAGGCCTAAATAAATTTTTAAGTCCCAAAGAAAGCCTTGGTCTCCTCCATACTGAGCACAAAACTGAAGAGCGGCTAGTTGGATACGGCAGGTGCATTGAACATAGCAGTAATAACAGCCACACATTTAGTTATCTTTTTTTCAGCCACTGTGCTAAGCATAGAGGTCATCTCATTTATTCCTCGCCCTCAAGAACCATTTTGAATTTCATTTTACCGGCGAGGAAACGTAGACTTGAAAAAGCACACTGCACACAGCGAGGAAATGGCACGGTTGAGATTGAAGTGGCAATCTGACCCCACAACCCATGGGTTGGACCACCACGATCGGCTGTCCACAGGCTTCCTGAGGAAGCTCCTCAGCCTCTGCTTTCCTAAGAAGTGCTGTGTTTGGAACACGTTCTAAATGTTGGTATTTTAACAAACTGGACTCATATATTAAAAACAGCCTTGGGTCCGCCTCCTCTCTTACTACTCCATTCAACATTGGTTTGTTGGGTTATCATGGATTTTACCACTTTTGATGTGGGTTAGACACTTCCTTCGAGAACCTGCCTACTAGACAGCAGTATTTGTGCAGGCTGAACAAAGCTTCAGAAAGAAAAGCATTCTGCACTTACTGATTCTAACTCAATAATTCAATTCAATGAATAATTATTAAATGTATACTGTCTACAAAACACAAAACATTGGAAACATTGGAGACAACTGGAACTTACATCCGAGAGCAGTGGTTCTCAACCTTCTGGCCCTTTAAATACAGTTCCTCATGTTGTGACCCAACCATAAAATTATTTTCGTTGTTACTTCATAACTGTAATGTTGCTACTGTGATGAATCGTCATGTAAATATCTGATATGCAGGATGGTCTTAGGCGACCCCTGTGAAAGGCTCGTTCGACTGCCAAAGGGGTCGCGACCCACAGGTTGAGAACCGCTGTCCTAGAGGGGGAAAAAGGACAACAAACAATGAGCAAGTAAGTATATGTCAGCAGGTGAGGCGGGAGTTGGGGTTGAGGGATGGTCATTCAGATGCTATTCCAATACAGCGGTAGAGTCACCCCTGAGTTCACACCCAAACCTAGTGAGAGAACAAGTCCTAAAAGTACCTGGGGGCAAACACTCAGGGAGTGGAGAGAGCCAGAGCAAAGGCCACTCGGGGGGTTGTGCTCGGTGGGTTGAGGAACTCCAAGGAGGCTCCTGTGGCTGGGGCTGAGTGAGCAAGAAGGACAGTAGGTGAGCAATTGAACATCAGCGTTTACCCATGTGGGGAAGCCACCGGTAAGGGTTGAGTGGAAGGGCATGCATCCCACTTATCTTTTGAAAGAATCACTCTGGTTGTTGAATTACTCAAGAGCTGTAGGAGACAATGGTTGTATTGAGAAGACTAATTAGGTGGTGGTTGCCAGAGGGGAGTTGGAGGGCCTGGGTGAAAGAGATGAAGGGATTGAGAAGTATAAATGTGTAGTTATAAGACAGTTAAGGGGATGTAAAGTACAGCATATGGAATATAGCCAATAATATTGTGATAACTATGTTTGGTGCCATGTGGGTACTGGAAATATTAGGGGGACACTTTGTAAAGTAGATGATTGTCTAACCACTATCCATGAAACCAATACAAAATAATATTAAATGTAAACTGTAATTGGAACAAAACTGTATATGTTACAATTTATAATTACATGTACATCTATACAGTAGGTCCTCAGGTTACATCAGAGATCTGTTCCTACAGTGCGACTTAAGGCGATTTTCACTGTAAGCCAGAACCCACCTACATAAGCACCTACGTCACTCACATGGAGCACATACACACCAGTAATGAAGTGCAACAGTAAAAAAAAATTAAAAGAAAGATAACAATTCCTGACCTTTACTTGTGGTAAATAAACAATAAAAAACATAAAGCATATATGTACATACATCGAAATGACAGGACTTTTTTTTCTATAAACACTGTAAATGGGAGATGGCGATGTAACCACAAAACGACGTACATCATATGCTGTAATAATAAAAACATAATATGCTAATTAGACCGGACAACCGAACAATCTTCCGGACGTCATTCCGGATGTCCTTCCGGACGAAGCCACAGTGGTGGGGCTGAGGCAGAGGTGGTTAGGGGCAATTAAGCAGGCAGGTGAGAAGTTAGGGGTGATCAGGCAGGCAGGCAAGCAGTTAGGGGTGATCAGGCAAGCAGGTGAGTGGATAGGGTCAATCAGGCAGGCAGGCGAGTGGTTAGGGGCATCAGGCAGACATGCAGAGTGGTTAGCAGTGATCAGGCAGACAGAGTGGTTAGGAGCAATCAGGCAGGCAGGCAGGCGAGCAGTTAGGAGCCAGCAGCCCTGGACTGTGAATGTCCAACTGCCAGTTTATATCCCTCGAGGGGTCCCGGATTGCGAGAGGGTGCAGACCAGGCTGAGGGCCCCTCCCCACCCCCCATTCACGAATTTCATGCACTGGGCCTCTGGTGTATATATAATTCTTTAAAGTCTGGGGAGTCATTGCAATGTGCTTCAAATGATAAAGGTAGCTATTAAGTTTGGAATATGGGATCAAGTTCTCAGGATATTTTGAAGTGATTTTATATCATTTGCCAGGGGATATAATGTAGGGGGTGAGAAACAGAAAGATGTTAAGAATAATCCAAAGATTTGGGACCCTAACAACTCAAAGATTTAATTAATACATTCAGCACATATTTTTTATGAACTTACTTGAGAAATAGAAAATGACATCTAAGATGAGGCCCGGAGAAGCAATAGGAGTTAGCCAACCAAATGAGTGGTCCAGCCTTGCCTGAGCAGGTGTGTGAGTGCTGAGATGTAGGGAAGAGCATAGCCAACAGGGCCAAGGAAGCTACTCAGCATGGCTGGGGTCTAGGCAGCCAAGTGTGTCCTATGTGTCACACAACCACCACTGCCACATGCAGGCATCTAGTAGCGTCAGTTTGCTCTGCCTGCCCGCTACCTACATTAAACAGCACTGGCAGCATTGTAGCAACCGGGTTATAGTGACCACTGTAGTAACAGGAAAGGGGTGAAGGAAGGCTGGATAACGTGCAAGTTCATTCAGCTTTGCCAGGGAGCTGCAGATTAACACTCTCCAGGTCTGTCCCTGAGATCCTGGGGGAAGGGACTGGCCAATAGACGCAGGCCCAGTAAGGTGTGGTGACATGGGAAGGTGCTTGCCTGATGGTCATACCTGGGAACAGGGCATTGGCCAGAATGGGCGTGGCCACTGCCAAGGCCAGAAACCTAAAATACACAGACTCCTGAGCAGAGGAGCTCCCTTTCCCCCTAGCCCTCTTGCTCTCTTGGGACTCGCTAAAGCAGGTGCTCCCGTGCTCTGCACTGGCCCGCACGGCCACGGCCATGTGGACTCCTCGCACATAGACTAATGGGCTGTGATTAGCCTGAGGCTGTGCTGAACCCAGCTTCACCATGGATGGAAACTCTGGACACTGGTTTTGCTTTTAGCTCTCCTGGATCCCCAGCTGCCCCTTCTCCAGGACTGCTTCAAGGAAAATGGGACTTTGGAAACCAAGGGACTAACTCTGCCCAAATAAAAGTCACTCACTCTCCTATATGTGTCTTAGAAAATCCTTTTTCTCCAGACACCGTAAGATAGCATAGGAGCCCCGCTCTCACGAGCAATGGGAAATACCACCATGCAGCCTCGGATGACAGCATGACACCTCTGTCTCCAAAGCCAGGACTGCCCGGCTGGCTCGTTTTTGTTGAGAACCTGCTTGTGCCACACAGTCTTCTAGGTTCTGGAAAGAGATAGGAGAAAACGACAGACCAAGATTCTACCCTCGAAGAGCCGCTGTTCAAGTGACAAGTGATCCTGAATTGTGAAATTCAATCATCGATTAGTCCATCCATAGAACATATTTTATTGAGCATCTTCTTTCTATCAGGCACATTGCCTTGCATTGACGATAAAGCTATGACCGAGACAAGAATCCCAAAGAAAAATAAGCAAAATATAGAACATGTTGAGTAATGATAAAGGTTGGAGGTAGACATGAACTAAGAAATTTGGCATACAGGAAGAGAGTGGGAGTTGTAATGTAAGTTAGGTTGCGTCTCAGACAAGCAGGGTATAATTTGATACTACTCTATTTTTAAAATCATAAATGTGGTTCAAATATGGACAGTCTTCCTCACTTGAATTTAAATCATTCCCCTTAAGAAAAGGTTAACAGTGAATGTTAATTCTCAGCTCTCCAGATTTCTGCCTTAAATAGGAACAGTCTTTTTATAATAAAACATCAGGACAGTAGCCTTTGAAAAAGATGTACAATCTAATTAAAATGTGGAGATTAGCTGCCCTCGGAATATTTGCAAAGCCTAGGAAGGTAATTTAGTGAAATGTATACAGTTTTATCTGGCTTTAATTTTTAATGAGATGATTTACAACGTGTGCCTATTTCCTTCATTTACCTGCATTGGCCAAACCGTGTACCTGTTTACAAACAGACAGTGTTTAATAACAATGATGTGGAATAAGGTCTTGCCTACAGATGCCACCTTTCAGCCTGGGGGGAATGAGTGCCCAATCTGAGACACTGTAACTGAAAACCTAAGCTGTGCGAAAAAAAACACTCTCCAGAGCGAGTTGCCAGTCAGATTCCAACCAATGAGCATCAGAGGTGTCTTGATAACCACAGTCGCTGCTGCATGTTTTTTAGTAAAAGATGATTTATTTATATCATGTCAAAACACCTTTTGATATAGAAGTTGCTGGAAAGTTTTTTAAAACAGTGTGGCTCAGTGGTTGAGTATCAACTCATGAACCAGGAGATCACGGTTCGATACCCAGTTAGGACACGTACCCAGGTCACAGACTAGACTCGATCCCCAGTAGGGGGTGTACAGCAGGCAGCCGATCAATCTCCCTCTCTCTGAAATCAATAAAAATGTATTTAAAAAAACATTTATGAATATTCCAATTTTCCACTTCTACACACTTTAGAGGATTGTGTTTCCCATCACCTTTGAAGGCAGGCATCGGTGGATGATGTGTGTCTATGCAGTAGGATGCTTCAAAAGCCTACACACTATGCACTGGGTTAGCTTCTCCCCCAGACTGACCATCCTGGACACATGGGTGTGGGGCGCGGCTTCAGTGTTTGGACAGTTCAAGCCTCGGACTGAGGAGAGGGCACAGTCCTCTCATGGCCACGTGCAAGTCCAGCTTGGAGGGCAGAGCCCTCCCAGCACAATTACAGCCAACAGCTGTAGCTGTGAACCTGAACCTATGGTCCGAACATGTGGCCCCATGTGCCTGAGTGATGTGGGCTTGATAGAGTTCAGGTGCATGTAGTTGAGTAGGATTGAAACCCATGAGAATGTTGTAAACATCTTAATCACGCCCTTACTTTTGCCTCGTGGCATCTGCTATAAAATAAAGACACGGCTTGTGGACACTGGTGCTGTCCATCAGAGGGGCAGCGTCCCACCAAGACCCAGCTGTCATTCTCTTGTCTGTCTTTTCTAAGCCTTTCATCGCCCCCACTCAGGGTCACTGAACCGGGCTGAGCTGGCATGAGTATGCCATGGCCGGGCCGGCTCCCCACACGTGGGGCAAGATGCAGCAGCCTGGTTCCCAGAGCGACCAGGAGCTGAGACCCGCAGACCCACATTGGCCACGTAACGAGTGGTGTGGGCAAGAGAAAATGTCCTCTCTTCCCCTTCTTTGCTCTTCTGACCGGTCTGAGAATTAAACTGACATAAGACACATTAACAGAAGAAAAAGAACCACATTTAATGAATACTAAGTACAGGGGTTTCATTGGAACACTGGCTCAACTGAGGCTTGAGCTAAGGAGAAAAAGGAGGGTGGTGGTTTGAAACTTCAAAGGGGAGAAAGGCAATTCACGTGGAGATGGGAGAGCAAATGTCTGGCGAACAAATGTTTGCTGAGCCACTGTAACAATGGCCCAGAGAAGACTGATCGCACAGGCCTTGCTGGTCCCTCCCTGACTATCACACAAGTTCATGCTAAGCTACAGTTATCTGTGATGATCTCTCTCTTCCTGTCTAAATTCTTTTAGGCAGTTAGGGGGAAGTTCAAAGTTTTCTCTTGAGTCTTTCATTTCTTAAAAATAACCAGCTTAAAATGATCAGTATGCCGAAGGGGTGTACTTGGGGGCAGACTGCTCTCCTTCGGCGCCATTTAAACTGATATACTGTTAAGTCACTAGTATCTGGTGGAATGTTTGTTATTACAACATAAACCAGAGTGTTCTGCCTGATACTAAGCCAATTTGAAATGCTCTAACAATCAGGAACATAAAGGAAATGAATGAGGAAGCCATGCCCACAGAGGAATCCTTTGGCTTGGAAGTTTTGAAAGAAGAATGTGTAAATGGGGGGGGGGGGTGGTTAGATTGGCCTGCCTGTGTCTCCCCCCCCCCCCCGCCCCCCCCCCCCGGCCCCCACCTCCCAGGGGACAGGCTTCAGGCAGGAATCCAGCACCTGGGACCCAGGTCCTTCTTGAGTTACATGAGAGCCATTGTGATGCTTCCCGCACCCAACACCAGGGCGCAGAGCTTACGTCATAGAGCCCAAATGTCCTTTTGGCCGTCCTTGCGTCATTTCCATTGTTTTCATGGCTAAGAATTTCAACCTGGTTCTGAGATCAGAAAGCCTCCCAATGACCTTAAGCTTGAAAAGGCAGTTAAACTGCATCGTGAAGCGAGAAAACGGAAACGAGGGACTAAACTGAAGCAAAGCCGGAGAGCCGGTTTGTCACAAACAGTCACTAGCACCTCCTGAGGCTCCTGGAGGAGGTTCCCGGCCAGAAGCTAGAGAAGCGACCGGACAGTATCGCCCACGCTGGGTCCGAGAGGGAGAGCAGGATGCCGGGCTGCCAGGCCGGGGAGCGGGGCCCGGGGCCAGCTGCGCCCAGGAGGAAGCAGCGGGCACAGGGGACTCCTCTGAGCGGCCCTGCAAAGGCCTCCTTCCTCTCCGCCCACCTCGCCTCCATGTGCCCGGGAGGCACTCTCCAGCCAGACAGGTTAGGAAGGGCGGGCGAGGGTGAGCCCCAACCACAGCCCTGGAGCGCAGGGGCCCACAGCAGGGGCACTTAGCTCTGCCCCCCCCCCCGCACCTCCTCTCCGGGCACCAGGTGAAGGAATGGGCGCCCAACCACAGCACTGCCAGTCTGGGGGAGGAAGAAAGAAGGTGGCACAGGCCACACAGGCTCCTGCGCTTCTAACAGGTGTGGACGTCCCTCCAGGCTGCCAGTGCCCCCAGCCTCGCTGCTGGCAGGAGGGAGGGAGGGCCTTGGGGGCGGGGGTCAGAAAGCACTCAGAACCACAAAGCTCCCTGCAGGCTGACTCCTCCCTGGCCGCTGTCCTCTGGGGTGCCCTCCCTAACTGCGGCCCTCTGAGGTGCCCTCCCTGGCCGCTGCCCTCTGGGGTGCCCTCCCTGGCCGCTGTCCTCTGGGGTGCCCTCCCTAACTGCGGCCCTCTGGGGTGCCCTCCCTGGCCACTGTCCTCTGGGGTGCCCTCCCTGGCCGCTGCCCTCTGGGGGTGCTCTCCCTGACTACCACCCTCTGGGGTGCCCTCCCTGACTGCCGCCCTCTGGGGGTGCTCTCCCTGACTACCACCCTCTGGGGTGCCCTCCCTGGCCGCCGCCCTCTGGGGTGCACTCCCTTACTGCCGCCCTCTGGGGGTGCTCTCCCTGGCCGCCGCCCTCTGGGGTGCACGCCCTTACTGCCGCCCCCTGGGGGTGCTCTCCCTGACTACTGCCCTCTGGGGTGCCCTCCCTGACTGCCGCCCTCTGGGGGTGCCCTCCCTGGCCGCCGCCCTCTGGGGGTGCCCTCCCTGGCCGCCGCCCTCTGGGGGTGCCCTCCCTGACTGCCGCCCTCTGGGGGTGCCCTCCCTGGCCGCCGCCCTCTGGGGGTGCCCTCCCTGGCCGCCGCCCTCTGGGGGTGCCCTCCCTGGCTGCCGCCCTCTGGGGGTGCCCTCCCTGGCCGCCGCCCTCTGGGGGTGCTCTCCCTGGCCGCGCAGGGCAGACATGAGGGCAGTGCTCTGGGATGTGGCTGCAGCGGGAGGGAGCGGTGTTGCTGGGCCTTCAGGAGGGCTCTCCGAGGCCACCGCTGCCTTCTCTTACCCACTGGAGACGGGGTGGGTAGAACTCGCTGCGTTAGGAGCCCTCAGAGACGTCCTAACGAAAAGACGTGCTATGGTTTTTTCTATTTGACATGAAACCACAGGTAATTCATTCCAGAAAGCGCCTGGTCAGGGGGAAAGCTGTTCTGGGCGTTGGACTGAATGACTGAGGGGGCAGCCCATGCGTCTGGGGTCCCCCAGGCCTTAGAGCAGCTGTGTGGACACATCGGCATGAGAACCCCGGAGCCCCCATGCCATCAGGTTCTCTCTGTATGAATTTCCATTTCTCTCTTGATGCCTTTATACCAAAGGCTTCAATTGAGGTCAAATGTTTAAGGCCAAGTCACAGTGTGGGCTGAAGGGATTTCTGTTTGTAATTTTGACCCTAATGAGGTTGAAAATTGTGTTATTCAAGCCTTTAAAGCTATATAGGCACGAATCCAACAAAAGAAGAGTACCTTTTAAAAATAGCACTACTAATGCCTTTATATGACTACATGGAGAATTATTAAACTGAAAATCATTAAGTATTGACTGATTCGCTGGCCAGCTGCATTCCTTTTGTCATGTTTTACTGTCCAAACGATCTGTAAGCAGAATGTGCCCCAGCGACCACGTCTTCCTGGAAACACAGGTCAGCAGGACACTCTTTGGCGGCTCAGGGCTCCTCAGGCCCATAAGGAGATCTGGCTAAAGCACCTGCATGTTGGCTCTGCCTCTCCCTGTCACGCCCCATCTGAATGTTTCTTCTAGTTACAGTTAATTCCGTGAGCGTGTGGGAACACTGCTTGTACCCCTATCAAGATGCTCTACGCTGTGGGCATTTAAATCTTCCTGTCATTCCTGTGTGGGACACTCGGCATCCACTGCAGTGCATGCCTGGAAGGTAACCCACGTGAAGGGTGCTGCCAAGGCGGGCGGGGGACGCCTGTCCCAGCTTCAAGCAGAGCGACGCCTCAGCAGCTGCAGGACAGTGCCTTCTCACGTCTGGGAGGGTTGCCAGCAATAGGCAGGCTGACTTTACTTTTATAACCACAATGCCACTGTCCCCACTGACAAAATTAACGCATTTCTAGCACCACCTGATAACCATCCCATGCTCACGGTGTCCTTCTTGCTCCAATATCCCTTTGTACTGGGTTTGTGCAAACCGGAATCCAAGCAAGGCCCGTTGCACTGGGGCTGTCCCGCACCCTGGTTCTGGCCGGTTGTGTTCTGAGGGTGCCGGTGTTCCTGTAGCTCCTGGCTTCCTGCAAGCAGGCCACCAGGTCTAGAGACTTGATTGAATTCTGGTTAAGTTTTATCTTTGGAAGTCTTCAGGGGTGGCTGTGCATTTCCTCTTCCATTATGTCAGGGTGCACATGGTTTCTGGGTTTTCTGCTTTTAGTGATGTCAACATTGCTTGGGGGCAGGGCTGACCAAGATGGGCAAAACATTTCAGTCCTTGATTCAAACAAATGCCAGTTCCGTCAACTGAGCTGATGGCTGAGCTCTGCTAAAGGCTTCAGAAGTGCAAAAACACTGCCAGCAACAATGACATCAAAATAGGTTCTTCTTGACTAGCATGCGTGGGAGTGTCCTCAGGGGTCTGCCCCGTCTTCTTCAAAGTTCAATCAAGCTCCTCAAAGTTGTGAGTCTGCGGGATGAAGACATCGCCGCGGCTCCTGCGACCTTGGTGTCTGTGATGTGGACCATGTATTTATCACTGTAGGAAGTCCACCTCAGGCCTGACTGGAACTCAGCACAGGGCGGAGACCCACTGGTCCACACCAGGCTCTTCGCTTTGTGCTTGAAGACAAGAGTCTGGGTAGGAAACGCCTGCGCTGTGAGAGGTCCAGGGGGCTGGCCAGCGCAGCCACAGCATGCATGGTGCAACTTCCCGGGAAGAGTTTCGATGATCGATCCAGGGTAGCTTAGATTGCACCTGCTGATCAATAGCCAGTGAAACTCCTGAATTCATGTAGGAATCACAGAAATCTCTGTTTTTGTCAGAATCATTTGAATGAATGGCTCTGCTTCAGTGATGAAAATGTATACCCGAAGCAGCCCCCGAGGGCCTGGTGGTGGAACGTGAGGACATTATTACGCAACTGTCATGTATTGTGTGTTGTTACAGTCATCATTAGACTGGAATTAACTTCTCAAGCAAATTGAAATCTAGGGAAAGAACATGAAAAGTAAAACTGAAATAGTATATTGCGAAAACCTCATGATACAGCAAGGTTGCTAAACACTAAAGTTTTACAGGTTTGTAAGAGGAAATTGATGCATAATGTTTTTCCCAATTTACATGTGATCTCTGGCGGAAGATCCTAAATCCATCTGGATTGAAAAGAAAAAAATAATGCAAAACACTACTTCACTGGCAAAACCAAATGGCCTTCAAGGATAATACCGACATTATGTGACTATCGAAGCTAAATAACCTGAGTGCCACCCAGTCCAGTTTGATAGGGGATTTTGAAGAAGCACAGTTCAACTAGCGAAAGCAATGATAGAGGAGTGCCTTTAGAGGTCTAAATGCATAATCCATTTGGAAGTTTCTCAACCTCAGCACTATTAACATTTGAACCAGATAATTCTTTGTTTATTTTAGTTTTTGGTATGTGTGTCTGTGTGTGATGTGTGTGGGGGGGGGGGGGAGAAGGGGGGGCTGTCATGTACATTGTAGAATGTTTAGTGGCATCCCTGGTGCAAACCCATGAGATGTAAGTATCAGCCCCAGTTGTGACAATAAAAATTGTTTTTGGGTAAGAGATCAGCCAAAGGACTTGTATGCATGCATATAAGCATAACCCATGGACATAGGCAGTAGAGGGGTGAGGGCATGTGCTGGGGGGTGGGCGCGGCTGGGGAGAGGTCGATGGGGGAAAAAGGAGACATATGTAATAGTTTAAAGAATAAAGAATTTTTTTAAAAAATGTTTTCATGCCCTGGCTGTTGTGGCTCAATTGATTGGAGAACTATCTCATGCACTGAAGGGTCTCAGGTTCGATTCCTAGTCAGGGTACATACCAAGGTTGCAGGTTCCATCCCAGTTGGGCATGTATGGGAAGGAACCAATCAATGTTTCTCTCTCACATCAATGTTTCTCTCTCTCTCCCTTCCTTTCTTTACAATTAACGGGGGAAATGTCTTCAGACTTTACCAAATATGCGCAGAGAAAAGCATCACTCCAGCTGAGAACCATTGATCTGCAGCAATAATCAAGATCCTCTTTCCCAACTGGCCAGAAGCTTGTGTCTTTTACGTTGGGCACCAGAAGGCACCCAAAGGCTAGTGTAACTGTGCGTCATTAGGCTGCCACGGCAGTGCCTAAGAGAGCAAGGCCTGCAGTCAGACTGTCCAAAACCAAATTCCCCACCTACCAGCTCCTAGTTCTGAAATGCTGGACAATCTGAATTTTCTCTATTGTAAAATGGGCCACCCTCAAACATGTGTCGTCTGTCCATGAAACACCTGCTGCACAGCCACCTGTGCAGGAGGGTCCCGATGCACACTCCTGGGCCCTCTTCCCATTCTCCTGGGTCGGCCTGAGGCGTAAGCAATCTGAGCCTGAGGTCCACCCTCAAGAACTCCACTCTGAACAACGTGGTCTGGAACCACTCAACTTGCAGGTGTGCGTGGGCGTGCTTTTCTTTCTCTCCTCCTTTCTCTCTCTCTCTCTCTCTCTCTCTCTCTCTCTCTCTCTCTCTCATTTCTTCCCTTCTTCTTTCCATTTCTATGGCCTTAGTACATTCACATTATTGTGCAGCCATCACCAAACTGAAACTGTGCACATTAAACACTAACTTCTCTTTTCTCCCTCCCTCAACCCCTGGAAAACACCATTCTACTTTTTGTCTCTATAAATTTGACTACTCTAGGTCCCTCATATAAATAGAATTACGCCATGTCTGTCTTTTGGTGACAGGCTTATTTCACTTAGCATAATGTCTTCAAGTTTCAATCATGTAACATGTATCAGTATTTCCTTCCATGTTAAGGATGAATGATATTCCATTGTAAGTATACTAGTATACCAATTTTGTTTATCCATTCATCCAAAGGGACATTTGAGTTGCTTCTAACTTTTGGCTATTGTGAATAATGCTGCTATGAATATGGGTGTATGAACATTTGTTTGAGTCTCTGTTTATACTTCTTTGGGGCTGGGTCAAATGCTAACTCTATGTTTAATTGTCAAAGGAACTGTCACATATCTTTCCATAGCAGCTGCTTCATTTTCCATTCCCACCAGCAATATACTGAGGTCCAATCTCTCCACATCCTTGCCAACACTTGTTATGATATACACACATATCCTGTTGCGTGGGACATGGTATCTCGTTGTGTCTTTGATTTGAGTTTCCAGTTACTTAGTCATGTTGAGCATCTTTTCATGTGCTTAGCTGGTCATTTGTAGATCATCTTTGGAGATGGGCCTCGGTCCCCATGTATCTTAGAAGCTCAGGTATCTGTCTATTCACCTCCTTGGTAATGCATTTTGAGTCATGCTCTGCATCATGGTGAGAACACAGACTTTGGAGCCAGAAAGCCCTCTGCGCTTTCATCTCAATTCTATAGCTTTTAGCTGTGTGACCTCAGGCAAGATTGTTACCGCTGTGAGCCACTGTAGGGAGCAGCTATAGGGTCAAGCCTCAGACTGACCTGTGGCAGGGCCACAAAGAAGTCCCATCTTGGAGGGCAGAGCCCTCCTAGCATAGTTAAGCTTGATCTTACAGTCCTCCCCAGTTCCTTCCTAGGTAGCTAATGGGCTGTGGGAGATGCAGCCAGTGCTGTGAAAACAAGGTGAAACTCACAAGAACATTATAAACATGTTGACCACTTCCCTTGTTTTGCTTTGTGTGCTCTGACTATAAAATAAAACTTCGGCTTGCAGGCTGGGTCTCTCTGTGTCCTCATCCAGGCTCAGGAGATCCACCTAGCCCCAGCTGTATTCTCTTTGTCTGTCTTCTTTAATCCTTCACTGCCCTTCCTCAGGCTCACTGAACCTGGCCGTGCTGGAGATGACTCAAGCCACCACTTCCTCTACTGCAAATGACAAGAGTAGAAAACATCTGAAGTGGGTTTATGAGAATAAAATAAGTAATATACCAAAGAAATTACCTCGGGTCTTTTATTTTTATGTTGTGTGACTAGAGGCCCGGTGCACAAAAATTTGTGCACTCAGGGGGAGGGGATTCCTCAGCCTGGCCTGTGCCCGCTCGCAGTCTGGGACCCCTTGGGGGATGACCACCTGCTGGCTAAGGCCTGCTCCCTGAGGGATTGGGCCTAAGCTGGCAATCAGACATCCCTCTGGCAGCCCGGCAGCCCTCAGGGGATGTCCACTTGCCAGCGGGGAGCAGGCCTAAGCTGCAGTCGGACATCCTTAGGGCTGCTGAGGAGGCAGGAGAGGTTCCCACCACCACTGCTGTACTGGCAGCCATCAGCCTGGCTTGTGGCTGAGCAGAGCTCCCCGATGTGGGAGCACACTGACCACCAGAGGGCAGCTCTTGCATTGAGCATCTGCCCCCTAGTGGTCAGTGTGTGTCATAGTGACCAGTCATTCCCAGTCTTTCTGCTATTAGGGTCAGTTTGCATATTACCCTTTTACTATATAGGATAGAAGCCTGGTGCATGGGTGGGGGCCAGCTGGTTTGCCCTGAAGGTTATCCCGGATCAAGGTGGGGTCCCCACTGGGGTGCCTGGCCAGCCTGGATGAGGGGCTGATGGCTGTTTTCAGGCTGGCCACACCCCCTTTAGAGTGGGGGTCCCCCCTGGGGTGCCTGGTCAGTCTGGGTGAGGGGCTGAGGGCCGTTTTCAGGCTGGCCGGTGACTGAAGCTCCCAGCCTCTCTTTTTTTTCTTTTTCTTTTTATTCTTGGATTTATTTACCTTCTATAATTGAAACTTTATTGCCGTCACTGGAGCTGAGAGCTGGCTCTTGCTTGCTCCAGCTCTGAGGCCACAGCCTGCTGAAAGCAGGTATCTGGGGTTTGTTCAGCTTCTATAATTGAAACTTTGTAGCTTTCGGAGCTCAGAGCCTGGCTGCAGCAGGCGGAGAACCTTGGCTTCCTCCATCACTGGAGCAAGCTAGCCTCCTACTCGCTTCAGCTGTGTGGCTGCCGGCTGCCATCTTTGTTGACAGTTAATTTGCCTATCACCCTGATTAGCCAATGGGAAGTGTAGCAAAGGTACGGTCAATTACCCTTTTTGTCTTTTATTAGATAGGATAAATAGATGTGATATCTACACATTAGGAGACAAAGAAATGACACAAGGATATCCCTACTTGTAAAGGTTATGAAAGAAATAATATAAGAAATATTTCAATGTCCCTCTTCAAAAACAATGTTTGCTCAAGATATTGTTTGGTTTTAGTAAGTGCTTATAATTACCACGGCCTGGACTTGAAACTTCTTTGTGTTGTGATTAAAGGCCAATGTGACTTAAGAGTGAATTCTACCGGGTGCTCCAGAATGAAAAGTCACTCGAACATTTATGTAAACCCCTGGTGTACACTTCAAGTGTTGGCCTTGTTATTGGGCTGTGGTTAGGCAGGTGGCATTGGCTAGGTGACTACAAGTAAACTCCTTGAATAGCCATCCCTGGAGCAGATGGGGCAATCAGTCCATCAGCACTTAGAAGCCAATGATACCGACAAAGAAGCCCAAGCTTACAAGCACTTCCTACTCTGAAAGGCAGTCCCTTGGAGTATATTTTCACTTTGTCTCTGCATTGCACCTTAGTTCCCTGGAAACACCTCCTCCTAAAAAGTGCTTTTATTCTCTGAGCTGCCTCTTCTCATGCTTCTTTTCAGTCTAACCCAGTAATGTTGGTCAATACCCATAGACCTTGGTCCCCATGTTTCTAAGAAGCTCAGGTATCTGTCAAATTATGTGCAAAATGCAGAAATGGAACTATGAGGAAGAGTCTCTACAATAGTGGGCGAAATATGGGCAAATTCAAAGGAAGGCAGAAAGAAATTTACATTTAATGAACACCTAGTGTAAAAAGAACAAGACATTATTAGCATGGGAATGTACGTGAACTTGAGCAACTCCCTCAACCTACCAAAGAGAATTTTGAAGTTGCCAGCCCAATTTGCCTTCTTCTTTCTGCTAAAGAATATTAAGCAAAGCAAAACAAAACAAAACAAAAAACACCCTCACAGACACAGATTAACAGTATGGTGATTACCAGATGGAAAAGTGGCGGGAGGAGGTAGAAACAGGTAAAGGGGGGATATAAGGTGATGGAAAGAGACTTGAATTGGGCTGGTGGACAAACAATGCAATATATAGATGATGTATTATAGAATTGTACACCAGAAACCTGTATAATTTGAATAAACAATATCACCCCAATAAATTCAATAAAAAAAGAAAAAAATTCCAAAAAATTAATTAAATTAAATAAAGAATATGGACTCATTCTTGTAGGAGAGAGGTCTAGTGAGTCTACCTAATAGGGGGCTGATGAGGGAAAAAGAGGAAAAACCAGTCACAGGTAAAGGCTGTAGAATCTCCAGGAAATGTTGAGAAGGCCCTTGGGAGTTCCAGGGTATGAGTGAAGTGGCAGGAAAGGGAAGAGGATTTTAGAAAGTGTTGATCAAATATTGGGGCTCTTTAATGGGATTCTTAAAAATTCTTTTTGGCAGTGAAACCATGTTCCTTCAAATTTGATTGCATGAGACTGAGCTATGTGAGAATCTTACTTTTTTTTTTTTTTTTTTTTTTTTTTTTTTTTTTTTTTTTTTTTTTTTTTTTTTTTTAGGATTACACAAATATGTAATATCTGCTCTTCTCATCTGGAGTCAGTATTTGGTGAACATGTAACTGCATTTTACAGAGGCAGGAAGACATTGGAGAACCTCTTGAGTCAGCTGGGCTCAAAGCCTGATTCAACTGCATATTAGCTACATACACATGGATCAGTTGCTTACCCTCTCTGTATCTTCATTTTATCATCTACAAAATAGGAATAACAAAATTCGTTTATATATTTTCTAAGGTTAAAAACTTGGTGGCTTATAATAGTTCTTCAGTGATTGTTATTAATATGATTTTACACATGATAAAATTGAAGATATCACATGACTTACACAATCCATGAGGAATTGTTGCCAGATAAAATATGGGATGTCCTATGAAAATTAGATTTCAAATAAATAAAAAATAGTGTTTTAGTGTATGGATATACTTATACTAAAAATTATTTGTTTTTAATCTAAAATTCCAATTTAATGGGGTGTCCTATGCTTTTATTTATTAAATCTGGCAACTGTACCCATGACGAGTGTTACTGTGGTTCAAATTCACATTCTCTGACTGCCAATTCCATGCTCTACGGCTTGCTCAGAGGAATAGGCAGAGTCTGGGAATGGGAGAGAGTGCCAAGCACTTCATGGCCATCCAAGGGAAATGACACAAGGACCCCTGTGTGTCCCCTCATACTAAATGGTTGGCTACATTAGCTCTAATCTGGGGAGTAGCTCAGCTAGAACAGTGTTATCACCCCCATTTTGTAGATGGGAAAATGCAAGTCCAAGACACAACAGATAGGAAGTAACAGAGTTGAAGTTCCAAACTCAAACCTGTACTCCAAACCATCGCCTATCTTAGATCATCTTGTTAAGACAGTTTTGCTGGGAAAATTTGTGAGGCATAAAAGATGGACTGCTGTTTCCTGGGAATATCTAAAAGAATTCCATTTCCCTTTAAATGACTCAGGTCCATACAATAAAGTGAAGGATGGGCTGTCCTCTTGCAGGTTTAAACATATAGACAACTAATGTTTAGGTATCTCAACGCCAAACACAGCCAGGGTTTGATGGTCTGCATGCCCTGCATTCCCTGGATGGCGGCCAGCACTGCACTTAGTGGGTGAGGGGAGTCAAGTCCCCCTTTTTTCCTGGGCTGACAGAGTTAGCCATGTGACCTGGACAAAAGTATGTGCAGTCTCCAAAATGACACACAAATGTTTGTTCGCCACACCTCTGTCAGAGCCAAATGGGCTCCATAGATTTTTTCCATGTTTATTTTGAGAAAGAATCTTTATAGTTGACAGAGCCAGCTAATTAAGGACCCAGGGCAAAGTCTCTTCTGATAGATTTAAAAAAAAGAAGAAAACTTATAATTTTGTGTTTTCCCCCAAATGCCATTACCAAATTCAGTTAATGAGCATCTACTCATTCAGTTGATACAGTTTAGAAGGGGCTATCATGTCCTTAGTCCAAAAGGAGGTTGATATTGTACTGGGAAACTGGTACATTCCATAAATGACAATGATTATACTTCTGACTAGAGAAGGGAATTCTGGAAGGCCTTCCAGTCATCGAGTAATCTTATTTGATCATCTACAATATAGTGGTGACCCTGCCAGGTACTAAGGAAACAAAGTGACACATGACAGTTTAGATCTTACCATGTGGACACCTTTCCTCGAAAACTAGAAAATTATGGACTACAGTTGGAGAAGAAAAAAATAACAGCAAACAATGAGGAAGAAAAATTTTGGAGGTTATTTAGCATATGATCTTGGTGTTTGAGGTTTTTTGTTTTGTTTTGTTTTATTTTTGTCAGTTACCAGTATATTTGTCTCTTAAACCAGAACTTGTATTTATTCCTATATATTTAAAAAGAAACACAGTCTGGCTGGTGTGGCTCAGAATTTGAGCATCGACCTATGAACCAGAAGGTCATGGTTCAATTCCCCATCAGGGCACATGCCAGGATTGCGGGCTGGATCCCCAGTGCAGGGTGTGCAGGTGGCAACCGATCAATGGTTTTCTCTCATCATTGATGTTTCTATCTCTCTCCCTCTTCCTTCTTCTCTGAAATCAATCAATAAAAATATATTTTTTTAAAAAAGAAACACAAGCTGAGGTAATGTGAATGGTTACTAGTTTAACTAGTATTCCATGTTAATGTTGGGGAAAACTGTTTTCCTTTGACAAGTACAGTTGGTATTCATGCTAACCAGACTCATTTAGTTGCAAGTCACAGAAACTCAACTCAAAATGACTTAAGCACAAAAGGATTTTCTTGGGTCATGAAATCAAATTGTCCAGAGAGTGAATGCGAATGAATCAAGTAGCTCAAAAGTGCATCAGGAATTTTTCTTCTTACGTCTCATGCTTCTGATTGAATTTGAAAGCCTAAGGAGTTCCCACTTTATATTTTCCAACTCAGCAGGGAGGTAAATTGCTTCTCTTTAACAATGATTCCCACAAACTTGCCCATCCCTGAATCAATCATAAACCCGTTGGGGATGATGGTGTCCAAAGCATGAAAGATTTTGATTGTCTGGGTTTGGGGTGGGGCAATTCCACTTGAATAACAAGGGAAGAAGGGCTTAGCCAAAGACAATTGAAGGGCTGATCATGAGACAAAAAGGAAATGCATGTTGGACATAGAGAAACAAAAGATGGAAAATACGCAGTTTTTAACAGCCTTTCCAAGAAATTATAAATACAGAATTTAGAAAAAGAGTCCAAATACTTTTGTGAAAGTGGAAGAAGCAACGGTCTTCTAGCCTGGAGGTGCCTTCACACCCAGAAACAAGGTGTAAATGGGGAGCATTGTTGAGAAGGAGCATAGCTACCAACTTCATCTCCTAGTTCCAGTGCCCACAGACTCACAGGCCAGCTGCTGGAGGAAAGCGGTTGGACTCGATTTAGTTAAATGTTTAAACCATTGATGTCAAAGCGAGAGCTGAAGATGAACTGTGAGGAGCATCCTGGTCTTTGGAAGCAGCCCACCAGGAGCTCCGCGACCGGCAACATGTTAACTCGCTTTAATCTCAGCTCCCCACCTGGGGGGAAATTGAGGCCATCATGTGCCTACAGGGTTATTTACGGATGAAACAATCACACAAGATGCTTAGCACAGAACCCAGCTCACAGAGGGAACTTGGGACGTGTTGACATTTTGCCATTTCTCTCTTCTTTGCCTAAGGAAAGAAGTTTATTGGAGAAAAATATTCAGTGCTTTGGTGATTCTCACCAGGACCAGCAACATAATTTTCAGGGCCGAGTGCAAAATGAACATGAGGTCCCTTGTTCACAGACTAACAAGAATTTCAAGGTGGTTGGAGCAGAGCATTAAGCCAAGTGTAGAGGGTGAACACGGGTCACGACGCATGGAGATGGCTGGGATTCTCGCGTCACCTGTGCTAAAAGAAAAAAACTGACAATCAGACCCCTTGTGACTAAGAAAGGGGTGGGAGCATTTGCCTGAGGGTCATTTCTTATGAGGGGTAAAATCTTTGAAAGGTGGTTCCATTTTCTTCCCCTGCTGCGAGCAGAAGAAACTTCAGACATGGATAAGAGATGGACGCATTCCCAGGAGATGCCACTTCCAATCGATTTTAAGGAGGTGCAGAAGAAAGAAGAAAGGCTAAGGGTTTTTTTTTGTTTTGTATTTTTTTTTTAAATTTGGATGGGAAGCTTTCTGGAGATGGAAGACAAATGACAATATGGAAAGGAATTTTCAGTGAAATAACATTATAAATAGCTTTGAAAGCATAACAAAGTGAAGCCAATACAAATGGATGCATTGCACAGCTTGAAATTCCACAAAGATTCTCTTTCAGCAATACACTTTATTAATAAATCAGTTTTCTTTGCTCCATTAAAATCATAAGCTAAGCAATTTGTGGTTAGGTTAATGTCGCTTTTGTCCTCACTGGAAAAGCTCCCTTGACCAACAAAGAATTGTTTTGATCTAAGAGATTAAAAAATACATTGAAAATTTTAATTCCTATAAATTGAAAAAATATATCTTGTTTTCACTCAGTCATAGATTTTTCTACAGTTCCACAGTAACAGAAAGAAGGACCCACAAAATCGTCTACTCTCTACAGGCTGCAAAGATAGATGGGGAAATCCTCTTGCTTTGCCTGATCCAAGCTAATTCAAGATGACGGTAATGTTGCCCCAGGTTAAGTCCAGGGTAAGAAGTTGAGTCACGCCGTCATTTGCTTTGGGGTAGAAATTTAACTTTGACTCCCACCATCCCTAGTAGCAAAGTGACATGCTGGGTAATTAATGTGAATATTGAATAAACATTTATTTAAAATCCAATATATAAAGAGCAGTAACCTTGGTGGTAGGGGCATATTTACCTTAGCATCCCAAATACAGGAAAGAGCATGCGCAGATTCCCTCTGTAACCTACTGGTCTCAGTGAGCTCGCAGGTGAATGTGGACCCATTGGTAGGAAAGCCAGGAGAACACTCTCCATTGGCCCCGCAGGCCTCCAGGTGGTCCTCAGGGCAGGTTAAGCTTAAAAAAGATTCCTTGTTCTTCCCTGGGTGGAACAATCTCAACGCGTCAAGATTCAAGGCAAGTGTCTGGCTATCAGAATTGCCTATGATTATACATATCACCTTTCTGCTTGGAGTCTTAGAATTTGTATTTTGAAAACCTCCCATCAAGAGTCCTGATTTGGGACCCCTTAACTCTGTACAAAGCAGTCCTTTTGTTCTCCGCTGAGAACAGAGAGGTTAGTCTTGCCTCACAAGTGTCACCCCTCAGTGCAATTATTTTCCATCCTAGAAATGGAATGTGTAATCCCGCATAGTTTAGATTAGAACAGGGGCCAACTAACTGTGGTCTCAGGTCAAGTCTGGCTGTCAGCCTCCTTAAGTCAATCGATCTTTATTAGAACACAGCCAGCGCCCTTGTCTGCTGCTGCTTTCAGGCCATACGAACAGATCAGAATAGCAGCGGCAAGGCTACCAGCCTGCAAAGGCTGAAGTGTTTGCTAGCCTACCCTTTACAAAAACAATGTTTCTGGACCTCTAGCTTAGAAGACAATAATAGCTAATAATTTTGAGAGCTTACTTAGAATTGGACCACCTGGGGGCATAAACTGTCTTGTGTGTTCTCCTAGCCGATCTGAGGTAAGTTTTATCTTTATTTTCTTCAGTTAAGGAAAGTGTGGTATAAAAAGGTTCTACTATGTGGTCAAGGTTACCCAGCCAGTAAGAGCAGAGCTGGCTTTCCCCCTGGCTCTGTCACCCAGGCCTGAGCCCCTGTTTTCTGCCTCACAAGACTCTATCAGCTCTCCGCCATGGCGAGAAGAAAAACCAAGTCTGTCAGTGAAAGGCATCACTTAGCGTAATTAATAAGTTATTCATCTGAGAAAAAGGAAGGAGTGTACTAGATTTTAACCTAACCATTAATGAGCTTGTTAACCCTGACCTTTCAAATCTATATCTACCTTTAGCTTTTAGAAAGAATCCCATTTTCCAGTGGTAAAGCACATTTTTCTCTTCTTACACTCTCGTGATCACCTGCTGTATTACTGGACATCATAGCAGCCCATCAAACCATCAGTTACACATAAAACCTATTAATGGGCAGTACTCGGGGTTGCACTTTCTTTCAACTCAATAAAAAGGAGACAATTTATTATACGGGCCCGATATCCACCTTGGTGCATTAAAACAGTCTTTCCCAGAGAGTTATGTGTTCTGCCTATCATATATGTAAAGACCATATGTAAGACCACTTAGAGGTAGTGAGACGAGTGCGGGCTGCTCTTCCTGGGTTAGCCACTTAGAATTGTGTGGCCTTGCTGCAGACCTAAGCATCAGTCTCCTCATATGTATAGTGAGGATGACACCACCTACCTTGAAGAGTTCTTGTGGAGATTAAACTTTAAATTTCATATTAATTAATTAAGATGCTGGGCACAAAGTACATATTTCATAAATTTAGTAAATTAAATATTTTTTCTCCAGAATTAAAGATGCTTCACCACCTAAGGTTCAGATAGACCTTGGCACTGAAGCATCCGTGGGTACCCAGGCCAGCCCAAACATAGGGATTCTGTGAAGTGTCCCACATCACAAAAGCACACCAACCAGATGTCAGTCCTTTCCTTGGGAGGAGGGGCACTTAAAAGTTGTAAATTTTCAAAATATGCTTTTACTCCTCAGAACTAGATAGAGACCAACCTACCCCATGAGCCAATAATACTCTCCCCCCCCCCCAATACCTACATTCTGGGAGCTTTTACAGTCTGCCTAAAAGAGGCAAGGTCAGGTCAGGGATAGAGAAATGACAAGATGTGGCCTCTGGATTACAGCCTTTTATCAACAAGGATAGGTAGGTAGGTAGATAGATAGATAGATAGATAGATAGATAGATAGATAGATAGACAGATAGATGATAGATAGATAATAGATAGATAGATAGATAGATAGATAGATAGATAGTAGATAGATAGATAGATAGATAGATAGATAGATAGATAGACAGATAGATGATAGATAGATAATAGATAGATAGATAGATGATAGATAGATAGATAGATAGATAGATAGACAGATAGATGATAGATAGATAGATAATAGATAGATAGATAGATAGATAGATAGATAGATAGATAGATAGACAGATAGATGATAGATAGATAATAGATAGATAGATAGATAGATAGATAGATAGATAGACAGATAGATGATAGATAGATAGATAGATAGATAATAGATAGATAGATAGATAGATAGTAGATAGATAGATAGATAGATAGATAGATAGATAGATAGATAGATGATAGATAGATAATAGATGATAGATAGATAGATAGATAGATAGATAGATAGATAGATAGATAGATAATAGATAGGTAGATCAATTTTGCATAGGTAGATAGGTAGATCAGTCTGTCTATCAAGAATGTGGTCCTTGTCCTTAAGACAGCCAAAGATGCTGCCCCAGGTTGGAATATTAGTAGTAAATGAAGGTGACGGAGTTCCTGCAACTGCAGGGAAAGTTTATATTGGGGCAATCTGAAATGGGCTCTCAGCATCGGTATGACTGAGCTTGGTAAGAAGGAAAGAAAGCGCATTTTAGTGAAGGAAAAATATGAACAAATGCTAGGCATGAAGAAGAGATTGAGGGAAGGAGTAGTCCAGTGAGTTAATCAGCCCTGCTGATGTGGAGGATCTGAAAATACTAGATATCAGAGGGAACAACTGTAGGGGAGGGTGAGACCAGTTTTCATGACCATGAATGACTGGCTTGGGGGTGGGACTTGAATCTTCAATAGTTTCAAGAAATCAGTCTTTGTTTGAGAAGCAGACCTTGCTGGTCCTGGAGCTGGGTTTCTTTCCTAAGAAATCCATACATATTTGATCAGATCCCAGCACCCTGCATGGTTGGCACCCCAACTTTACCATGTAACCTTAATGGAGTGACATCTCATGTGAGCATTTGGTACTGCGGTGACTCATAAGGCAAAAGCCGAGTAGGGGTCAACAGCAGCCTTGTGAAGGCTTAGGGAGGCTCCATAGGGGGCTGCCATATTCTCTCTCAATGTGTCTGGGATGGCCAGTGTTTCTCAGTGTTGAAACAGATCTCTAACTTTGTTTTTTCCTCGAGTGCATGTGAAGTAATTGAATGCTTTTAGGAACTTGGTGTATGGAGAATATAAACCTTTTTACCTCAGAATCACACATATGTTGGCAGCAGGCTCAAGCATGCAGACCCCCAAGAACAGACTCTGGTGCAGCAATGGCATTTCTCCCAGTTTTGTTCATCTGGGGCAGGCACACTGTCTGCAGGGGACGCATGACAGGCTGCTCTGTGATGTTATCATTCTCTCTTGGCCAAGCTCAGTTACTTCTGTGGGCTTATGATGTGGCTTTACATTCATGTGCTCTCTTATTTAATTCTCACTATAACTATGAAGTAAGAATAATTACAAATCTCATTTTATAGATGAAAAACTGAGGCCTAGAGAATTTAGGAAACCAGCAACAACATGTAAGGGGCAGAGCTGAGATTCGAACCCAAGTCTGACTTCAGAGCTCAGGCATAGCTAGTCATGTAACCTTAGCCTAGGTATATAATCCCTTACTACATTATCATTACAAATATCATATGTTTATCAACTATTCATATACATATATTACATATTAGTATATTAATAGTATAACATTTATTACATATTAATAGATATAGTAATAATGCATTCTATTACAGCCACTATATTGTGAGCTGTAGAATGGAAAGCACAGCACTGTCTCATAGGGAGGACCTGTCGGGTAATATAAATAAACCTCTCTCATCATCATGGTATCTCCCACAGAATAGCTATTATTGTTACTGCCATCATCATATGCATATAAGGGAAATGGAAATTAAATACATTTTGAGACATTGTTCCTACCATCCTCAGAAGCTAGTGTAACTGGGTCAAGATATACATAAAAGGCACATATGATGACATACAAGAGATTCCATTAAGCCAAAAGGTGTCAGGCATTCCAAGAAAGAGCAACCTCTGGGCTGGTGATGGTGGGTAAGGTGGAGCTGAGTTTGGATTTTGAAAAAAGTGGCCAGATGCAGAGGTTGGGGATGGGCAAAGGTTGGAAGTCAGGAAGTGGCCTGATATATTCAATAATTAGAAGAATACAAAGATTTTATTGCAGTATTATTAATAATACTGAAAAAATGCAAAATGGTAGGCAAATCCTTATGATTTACTCATAGAAAAACATATCATACAGCCTTATAAAAAGATAGAGGCTCCAATTAAGTTGGTGGTAAAAGTAAATGTGGTACTCAAATCCACACACAATCACATCAAAATTACTACTAAACTACAGAATAACCATCATTTAGAACCTTCTGAAATCTAGGTGAATGAAAGTCCTATAAATAAGGATATAAAGTAGAGTTTAAGGTAACTTCTTTATTTTCTTTTTTTTAAATATATTTTATTGATTTTTTACAGAGAGGAAGAGAGAGGGATAGAGAGTTGGAAACACCGATGAGAGAGAAACATCGATCAGCTGCCTCCTGCACACCTCCCACTGGGGATGTGCCCGCAACCAAGGTACATGCCCTTGGCCGGAATCGAACCTGGGACCTTTCAGTCCGCAGGCTGACGCTCTATCCACTGAGCCAAACCGGTTAGGGCTAAGGTAACTTCTTATAAAGTCGGCACAGCAGTCTGTACTCTTGGTTCTACCACTACAAGCATATGAAGCAGTTCAACCAGTCTGCCCCATTTCCTCAGCAGGTGAGCGGCCAGCCCACCACACCTACTCAGCAACAGAGCACTCAGCCTGTCCCAACCACTCTAGAACTGCCTCCATGACCCAGCACACCTGACCTGTGTGCCTGGATGACTGGCACCACCACTTTGTTGAGACGTGGACCTGACACGCCCCTTCTCCCATGGATGCTAGTGCTGGGGCTGACCAGCAGACCCTGAGTGAATGATTACTCTGACACAAGATTGATGTGAAAGAGAGGGCTAAGGGACTGCCTGGCTAAAGGAAGCAGACAACCTCGATCGCTTGCCTTATTAGGCTTTTATTGTAACAGCAGTTTGAGAAAAAGTTTATCTTTTAGGTACAATCAGTAGGGTGAGTAATCTTGGGAGGACACATGTGACTGCAGTGTCCTTAAAGCAAGGGCACCTAAAGATTAAGCATAAGGATTCCAGTAAACACCCGGGGGGGTCTGCACGTGCACAGACTTGTTTGGAAAGGTCAAGGAATAATTAGGGGGTGCCACCTCCTGCGCTTCCCTAAGTTGGAATTCCAATAAACAGGGTGGGCTGCCTTCAGCACACTTCCCTTTTCTCATTATGTCCTCCTTACAAACTTTCCAACCAAATCCCATGCTACCCATATCTCCCCCTTTTTTGTTTTTTGAATGTAGAAGACAGAGGGGTGTGGTGAATTTATTGCCTGTGAAAGCCGGGTTCTATGAAGCGTGTTCACTGCCTGAGTTCTGATTTTACAGACTATAAGAAAAACAAAAAGATTACAATGATGGCAATAGTTAGTCTGATCAGGTACCAATTGATTCTAGGAAACCATGTGGTGGGGTCTATCCAGTTTAAATGCTCCTTTACTGCATTCCAAGCAATAGTCTGTTGTTTGCGCTCATTAATAGCAAGTAGAGAATCTTTTATTTGTTTTTGTAAAGCATTCACTTCTTCAATAAGATTGTCATGAAATACCCCCCACAAATGCTTCTTAACATCAACCCACTGATGGTGACTACTATTCCATTTTAAGGGGGTGACACATATGTGCTTATGTTCCCAATCGCAATTAAGCATTTGTCTGTATGCTAAGGCATCCTATCTTTCCCCCAAATATTCTGTGGCTGCTTCTATAGCCTGTAACCTAGCCAAAACTTTTTGATCTATGTGTTGCTGCATAGTAAATTCCTTGGTTACATTTTTGGCCAGACTGTCTATAAATGTGGCAGTCTTCACAGACTCAGATAGGGCCTCCACAGCTACACGGGCAATAGTAAGAATAACAATAGCCGAGATGAAGGCTGTAATGAGCATCCCCAAAAATCTTTTAGGCCACAAATGACTTAATGCTCTTTCTAAAATTTCAGTGGCTGATGATCCTTGCCACTCTCTCGTGAGGTTAGCAGGTATTAAGACCTCAGCCTGTCTCCTCAATATTACAATGGTGTTTATGTTTAATGAGGTGACATTTTGATTGGTAATACAGGATGTATAGTAGGCCCCTTCTCCTACCTGTACTAGAAAAGAATTATTATAACTAATTTTGTAAGCTGGGACCCATGAGAAATACATAAGGATGTGTGGTACACACCAAGCTACTATCCGAATGATATTTTGGAAAGGTCATAGTATAATTATTGGATTTGTTTTGATAATCCCCATCCCATAAACTCAGTGGATGGAAAACATGTCCTAATCTCCATAAAGTTTCCTGAACTGGAAAATCTTGTCGTTGAGGGCAAGGGGAACCAAATCCTCCTTCTGTCCATGCAACGGGGGTCCTAGTTGACCCCACAAAAGTGCCATTGGAAGCACGGTGGGCTAAAATATCAGTATGATTAGCTTGCAGGGGGCCATGTGGGTCCCAGTCTACAATTCGATGGTATTTTGCTTACATGGAGGCAGGGGTGGAGCTGTAGCATTGGTATGCTTGCCCTTGGCTAGACTTCCTGCTGAGAGAAAGATAAACTGGGCCCTTGCTTGTCCTTCATTGGGGATAGTACGTAACCAGATCTGATTATGAGCCTTTAAACAATATTGGGGTGTAGAGGAGGTAACACAAACAGGTAACAGGTTAGAGTGGAAGAAAGTGTTAGGGGGCACTGGTGTCCAATGTGTCCTGTTTTCAAGACTGCCTATAGGTGGCAAGTCCACACCTCCTAGGAAGGAGGTCAAATTGTCAGAGACAGAGAAAGGGGACTAAAGAAAGGTAGGTCTATAACATGGGCCCAATACATGGTGGCAGATGCTGGTGCCCAAAGCCAAATAAGAATACCAAACCAGCCCTCACCGGTTCGGCTCAGTGGATAGAGCATTTGGCCTGCAGACGGAAGGGTCCCAGGTTGGATTCCGGTCAACGGCATGTACCTTGGTTGCGGGCATATCCCCGGTAGGTGGTGTGCAGGAGGCAGGTGATCAATGTTTCTCTCTCATCAATGTTTCTGACTCTCTATCCCTATCCCTTCCTCTCTGTAAAAAATTGATAAAATAGGTATTTTTAAAAAGAATACCAAACCATACTGCACAAGAGTTGAGATGAGTCAAAGAACTCATAGCAAGAAAGAGGTTATCTGGCGTGTGCGGGGTGCAATTCCACTCCAACAGTTGCTCAGCCTCTGCCGTCAGCTTCTTCATCATTCCTCAGGTTATTCCGGGGGCCATCTAGGTCTGGGGAAGGCTCATCGTTCGGGGCTTCAGAGTCGCCAGGCCCAAATTCTTCATTTCTGGAAGAGTATTGGTCCCGTGCCATGCCATGGTAGGGTTTAATCTGGTGAGCTGGCATCCATAGCGACCACGTGGGGGTAGAAACACACGCATATCCTCTCCCCCATGTTAACAATTCATTGGTTCCCACCCAGTTATTAGTGTCCATATCTTGCCACAAGACTTGTGGTTTCTGAGGTGGGGTTATTGAGCTAAAGTGTCGTTTTACAGAGGATTCAGATTCAAAAAATTAAGGGTAAAGAGTGCTTTGGATAGTATAGCTGGGTCCTTGAGTCCCATATTTCCCCCTTTTCTTGTTTTACTAACATACCCTTCAGGGTAGCATGGGCACATTCAACAATGGCCTGCCCTTGTAGATTATAAGGGATTCCCATGGAATGCTGGATGGACCAAGTTCTACAAAAGGTGACAAGGCCATGGTTGCTATAAGCAGGCCCATTATCAGTTTTTATCTTGGTTACTATAGCTACAATTGGAAACAGGTCTTATTGAATTCATGCAAAGAAATGTATTTCCACTTACTAAGAATTGCCAAATTCTGGAGAGACGGGTAGGGAGAGAGATATATAATTTGCCAAATTACTTTAAAAATGCTTTCTTATACCTGAAAAACAAAAAGTTTATGAATCAGCAATACTTTCAACAAAAGTTACAAAAACTATAGAATTATTTTCCATTCATTCAGTCTCATAATAAAATTTTTATTTCTCCTGACTTTCCCTGTCAGTACTTCCATAAATCCAGATACTTTATACAGTAATGCAAATGATATGGAATCTTGTCCTTTCTGCAAAACACAATATTCCAGAATAACAATTAGGGCTATGAATGAAAGCATAATATAGTTATTATTATTTGACAAAGCTTCCCATCTACCTTAAGCAGAAAATTTTCCTTCATGAGAGAGAAAACAAACACTTGAGGCATTTCAGAGCCTATTGGAATGATTTAAAGCCAATTCTAGGTCAGGAAAAAGTTTCTTAAAATTCAAACCCTGGAAGGATTATCAAACTTACTTTGCCAAAAGATCATGTATCAAAGTGTATTAGACACAAATATAGGCTAGCAAACTTGTTTCCACCATTAAAAGATGGCTTTTTTAAAATACCTGATTAATATGACATATAACCATTTTAATAGTTTAAAGAGCTTTTGCTTCCTGGGTGGAATAACAGGAAATATATTTTTCCTTTTAACATACTAGAAAAGGACTAACCAAAATGAGGTTTATTCTCTAACTTCATTTGTTCGTGGGTGTGGTCAACAAATGACACTAATTGGATTTCTACTATCTGTCCCCCTGAGTACATTGATATAAGCTATTTACCCTCTGGTTAGGGAGGCAAAATACAAATCATTTGCTCTTAAGCGTCCTTGGTTTAGAGAGGATAGGATTTACTAGATGCCTCCAAATTGCTGTTTAACCATCTCAGTTGCCCTATTCTACCACTCCTGGCTTACTGGCCTGTGTCATTTATATAACTTCCATTCAACATTTCTCTTTACAAATATTCTATAACTTTCACAAACTTTCTACAATTTTCACAGCCCTTTCTTCAAAACCTTACAACTTTCAGAAATAACCAACTTTAGAAACCACTTTCTTTCTCTTTCAAAATGCATCTCCATGCCCTCATGCCTTCTATTACACCAAAACCATAATTTCTTTCCAATTAGTAAGAATTCATAACCATTAGAAACCTTAATTTTTAGGTGGCATGTAAGTAATTAACATTCCTCAGACTAGCAATACATTCACATCTTAAGAGATATTTCAAATAAAATACAAGACACTCATTAACAGATTCAAATCCATCCTCTAGAGATTCTCTATATGAGACAAACTCAAATTAATATTTCAGTAACCCATTATTTTAAAATACCTAGATATTTAATAAGTTTTATTATTTAATCCAGCAAACCCCAAAGTTTTAAGTTACCAAAGACTTTGGAAAACTATGTTTAGGCATATATAATTACCACTGAAAAAACTTTATGATATTTATTTTGTTTTAACAACTTTGAGATTTTAAAGCTAATTATTATTAACCAAGGCATTTTCTTAGCAAATTTTGTAACAGGGATAACTCACCAGTTTCTGTGGCTTTAGTGTTAAAGTACTTTTTATTTTTTACAAAAATGGGAGTGGCCCCTCCGCTACTATTTCTGCAGCCTGCTGGATGGAACTTCCATAGATCTGGTCCTACTAAGAGAAAGACATCGTGGGGGGGGGGGGGGAGGGGAGGGGTTAGATGGTTTTATATCTCATAACTTTTTTCTTTCTTTTTGAGTAGACTAACAATATGAAATCTTGCATATAAGAAGAGATCTTAAAAACAGAAACAACAAAAACCAACCCTATAGTAAATAGATGAGTACTCACAAAAGGGTGGACTGGGATATTGGCCTTAGGATCTTATCTCACACTAACCCAGCAGAGCAGATGGGTTCTGAGTGGCACAAAGCCCAAACAGCAGAGACAGAGGATTCCCTATGTTCATAAAATGGCAGAGTAAACTAAGTCCCCCAAAGACAAGAAAGCAAGCAAAGGACATCAGTAACCAAGTTATATCACAGACAGACAAGAACATCCACTAGTTAAGAGTTTCCAGTGACTGATGCCTTGAGAGGAAGAGCAGGAAAGGTCCCCAAAGTCAATAATTTTTGGCAGCTGCTGGGAAGTTCCTGCAATCCCTGCCATGTGTTCAGCCTGCCACTGGGGCCCCTAGAAAAGTGAAATATGTCCCATCTTTAAACAAATTTAACCAAACAACACAGACACATAAAACAACAATCAACAGACACTCCTATATATGATATTTACAGGTGCGCATAACACACAGACAAGACTTAATAAATCAGAGTTCTTTTCATGGATCTTTCAGAAGATGTTTTACATTGCCCAGGACTTACAGCCAGATGTGGCTCAGGGGGCTCCCAGGTATGGGTGCCAGTGAACACCCACAAACAGCCTGTTGTTCACAGATCTCATCATATTCTTCTCTCTGCAGCAAATATTGACTGGCATCTAAAGTCGTTTTAGCCAAAATCTGCCAGTCCCAAGGCGTCATATGGTAATTGTCAGACAAGACATTAAGGATTCTTTTTTGTAAATGGACTGTTAGCCCTATTTTCTCTAGCACTTTTCCTTATTTCTTTAAAGATATTAAAGGAGAGAGGTTCATGTATCTGATTATCTTGCTGATCTTGCATAACTGGACAAGCCAAAAGCTCTTCTTCTAACATAGCTTGCCTGACACATGATCCCATAGTGGAGGATCTAGTTGATGAGCCTTCCCACACCAGAGGTGGAGGATGAAGAATGAGTTAGATGAAATAAAGAATACTCTGAAAGGATTCAACAGTAGACTAGAAGAAGCTGAGGACAGAATCAGTGAATTAGAAGACAACGTAGAAAAAAACAACAACATCCACTCCCAGCAGCAATTGGAAAAAATAAAAAATAAAAAGCAGAAGAGTTTAAGGGAACTGTGGGACATGAAACGTATTAACCCTGCATAAAAGGGGTACCAGATGATGAAGAACATGAGCAAGGAATAGAGAAACTGTTTGAAGAAATGATGACTTTCCTGATCAGGTGAAGAACAAAGTCACACAAGTCCAGGAAACAAAGAGAATCCCAATCAAGATGAACACAAAAAAGACCCACTCCAAGACACATCCTAATCAAAAGGGCAAACATTAAAGACAAAGAATGAATCTGAAAGACTGCAAGAGAGAGACAGAAAGTGACCCTCAAAGGAGCACCATTTCAACTGTCAGCTGATTTCTCAAATGAAATACTTCAGGCTAGAAGGGAGTGGCATGAAGTATACAAAGTAATAAAAAGGAAGGGGTGAATCCAAGACTACTCTATCCAGCAAGGTTATCATTCAAAATTGAAGGTGAAATTAGGAGCTCCACAGACAAAAATAAGGCTAAAGGAGTTTATTGCCACCAAATCAGCAATGCAAGAAATGCTAAATGGACTGTTGTAAGAAGGAGAAATATATATAGATAGAGGAACACAGGCATAAAAAATAAAAAAGGCAACAAGGAAGTACCTATCAATAATAACCTTAAATGTAAATAGCTTCAATGCTGCAATCAAAAGACATAGCTGAATGGACAAGAAAACATGACCCATATATATAATGTCTACAAGAGACCCACCTCAGAACAAAAGACTTACACAGGATGAAAGTGAAAAGATGGAAAAAAAATTTCCAAGCAAATAGAAATGGAAAAAAAAATGCTGGGATAGCAATCTCATATCTGACAAAATAGACTTCAAAATGAAGGCCATAACAAGTGACAATAAAAGTCACTACATAATACTACAAAGATCGCTACAAGAGGATATAACCCGGGTAAACACACATGTATCCAATATAGGGGCACCCAAATATATAAAAAACAAAACTTCTTAAGAACTTAGAGGGAGATCAACAGCAATACAATCATAGTGGAGGACTTTAACATCTCACTGACATCAGTAGATAGATCTTCTAGACAAAAAAAAAAGAAGAAGAAAACAGAAACCCTAAAAGACACCTTAGATCAAATCAATATAATAGACATTTACAGAGCATTTCACCACAAACTGCAGAAGTGCAACTGGAACATTCTCAAAGATAGAGCACAGGTTAGGACACAAAACAAGTCTCTATAAATTCAAGAAGATTGAAATTATATAAAGCATCTTCTTAGATAACAATAGTATGAAACTTGAGATCAACTACAATAAAAACACCCTAAAACAGTCAAACACTTGGAGGCTAAATAACATATTATTAAACAATGAATTTGTTACTAATGAAATCGAGGAAGAAATCAAAATCTTCCTGGAAGTTAATGAAAATGAACACACAACAACCTAAAGCCTATGGGACGCAGCAAAAGCCGTCCTGAGAGGGAAGCTCATAGCACTACAGGCCTTCCTCAAAAAAAGTAAGAAAAGTTGCTAATAAACTATCTAACCCTACAACTAAAAGAACTAGAAAGAGAACAATAAGAAAAGCCCAGAGTAAGTAGAAGGAAGAAAATAATGAAGCTCAGAGCTGAAATAAATGGCAGAGAGACTAAGAAGGCAATACAAAAGATCAATAAAATTAAGAGCTGGTTCTTTGAAAAGATAAACAAGAGTGATGAACCTTTAGCCAAACTTATCAAGAAACAAAGAGAGAAGACCCAAATAAATAAAATCAGAAACAAAAGAGGTGAAATAACAACTGACAACACAGAAATAGAAAGGATTGTAAAAAAATACTATGAGGGACTCTCTCCCCCTCCCCACGTGAGAGTCTGTGCTTGTTTCTTAATACATTTCCATCCTTTCCTATAAAATAATAAAATAAAATAAAATAAAATAAAATAAAATAAAATAAAATAAAATAAAATAAAATAAAATAAAATAAAATACTATGAACAACTGTATGCCAAAAAGCTGAACAACCTGGATGAAATGGACAAATTCCTATAAAAATAAAGCCTTCCAAAACTCAATCAGGAAGAATCAGAAAACCTGAATAGGCTGACAATTACTAATGAAACTGAAGCAGAAAAAAAAAATCTCCAAAAAACAAAAGCCCTGGTCTGGACAACTCCATGGGGGAATGTTACCAAACATGAAAAGAACTGACACCCATCCTCCTCAAACTATTCAATAAAAATCCAAGCGGAAGGAGCACTTCTAAGTTCTTTTTATGAAGCCAGTATTATCCTAATTCCAAAACCAGTTAAAGACACTTCAAAGAAAGAGAATTACAGGCCAATATCCCTGATGAACATAGACCTGATGAACACAGATGCTAAAATCTTCAAAAAGATATTAACGAATAAGGTCCAGCAATATATTAAAAAGATCATATACCATGACCAAGTGGGATTTATTCCAGGGATGCAAGGCTGGTACAATATTCACAAATCAATAAACATGATACATCACAAAAACAAATTGGAAGAAAAAAATCACATGATCATACTAATTGACCCAGAAAAAGCATTCAACAAAATCAGCGAAGTGGGAATACAGGGATCATACCTCAACATAATAAAGGCCATATATGGCTGAAACCGGTTTGGCTCAGTGGATGGAGCGTCAGCCTGTGGACTGAAGGGTCCCAGGTTCGATTCCGGTCAAGGGCATGTGCCTGGGTTGCGGGCATATCCCTGGTGGGAGATGTGCAGGAGGCAGCTGATCGATGTTTCTCTCTCATCGATGTTTCTAACTCTCTATCTCTCTCCCTTCTTCCTCTCTGTAAAAAGTCAATAAAATATATTTAAAAAAATAAAAAAAATAAAAAAAAATAAAGGCCATATATGAAAAATCTACAGCCAACATCATACTCAATGGCCAAAAACTAAAACCATGCCCTAACCAGTTTGGCTTAGTGGATAGAGCGTCGGCCTGCAGACTGAAGGGTCCCAGGTTTGATCCCGGTTAAGGGCATATACCTTGGTTGTGGGCACATCCCAGTCGGGGGTGTGCAGGAGGCAGCTGATCGATGTTTCTCTCTCATTGATGTTTCTGACTCTCTATCCCTCTCCCTTCCACTCTGTAAAAAATCAATAAAATATATTTTAAAAAAAGAAAACTAAAAACATTTCCCCTAAAAATAGGAACAAGACAGGGTTGTCTGCTTTTACCACTTTTGTTCAACATAGTACTGAAAGTATTAGCCACAACAATCAGACAAGAAGAAAAAATAAAGGCATCCAAATTGGAAAAGAGGATATAAAACTGTCATTAGTTGTAGATAACATGATATTATACATAGAAAACCCTAAAGATGCCACAAAAAATTACCAGATTTAATAAATGAATTCCACAATGTAGCAGGATACAAAATTAATACCCAGAAATTGATAGCATTAAACACCAATAATGAACTCTCAGAAAGAGAAACTAAAAAAAAAAAAAAATGCCATTTACTATTGAAACACAAAAATTAAGATACTTATGAATAAACTTAACCAAGGAGGTAAAAAATTTCTACTTGGAAAACTATAGAATGTTGAAAAAATAAGAAAATATATAAATGAGTGCGAAAATAGACTGGGTTCATAGATTGGTAGAATTAGCATCATTAAAATGTCCATACTACCCAAAGATATCTATAGATTCAATGCAACCCCTATTAAAATACCAACAGCAATCTAAAACAAACACTCCAATAATTTATATGGAACCAAAAAAGACCCTGAATAGCTGCAGCAAACTTGAAAAAGAAAAACAAAGTTGGAGAAATCACAACAGCAGATATCAAACTATACTACAAAGTCATCATAATCAAAACAGCCTGGTACTGGCACAAGAATCGGCTTATAGATCAATAGAACAGAACAGAGAACCCAGAAATCAACCCAATCCATTAAGCTCAATTTATCTTTGATAAAGGAAGCAAGAGTAAAGACAGTCTCTTCAATGAATGGTGTTGGGATAATTGGACCACTACATGTAAAAAATGAAGCTAGATGACCAACTTACACCATACATAAGAATAAACTCAAAATGAATAATAGACCTAAATGTAAGTCATAAAACCATAAAAATCTTGGAAGAATCCATAGGCAGCAAAATCTCAGGCATCTCTAGTACCAATATGTTTATTGATACATCTCCTAGGGCAAGGGAAACTTAAGAGAAAATAAACAAATGGGACTACATCAAAATAAAAAGCTTCTGCATAGCAAAAGAAACCATCAACAAAATGAAAAGGAAGCCCATTGCATGGTAGAATATATTTGCCAATGATACATTTGATAAGGGTTTAATTTTCAAAATATATAAGAAACCCATACAACTTAACAAAAGGAGACAAACAATCCAATTAAAAAATTGGCAAATTACCTAAATAGCCACTTCTCCAAAGTTGAAATACAGATGCTCAAGAGACATATGAAAAAATGCTCAAAGTCACTAATCATCTGAGAGATACAAATTAAAAGGACAATGAGGTATCACTTCACACCTTTCAGAATGGCTACCATCAACAAATCAACAAACGACAAGTGTTGGCAAGGATGTAGAGAAAAGGGAACTAGTACACTGCTGGTGGGAATGAAAACTGGTACAGCCGCTGTGAAAAACAGTATGGAGTTTTCTAAAAAAATTAAAAATGGAACATCCATTTGACCTGGTGATCCCATTTCTAGCAATATATCATAAGAAATCAGAAAGACCAATCAGAAAGAATATATGCACCCCTATGTTCATAGCAGTACTATTTACAATAGCTGACATCTGGAAACAGCCCAAGTTCCCATCAGTAGATGAGTGGATAAAAAACAAAACAAAACTGTGATACATCTACCCCATGGAATAGTATCCTATCTAATAGAAGAGTAATATGCAAATTAACCATCATTCCGTGACAAAGGTGGCGGCGCCCATAGTGGCCGGGCAGGACGCTGGCGGCGTCACCCTGGCATAGTGAGCCCAGCAGGCAAGCGTGGCCGGCAGGCAGCACCCAGCAGGGCCTGCTTGGCCCTGTCCCTGTGGCGACCCACGAGCAGGCAAGCGTGGCCTGCAGGCAGCACCCAGCAGGGCCTGCTTGTCCATCACCATGGTGTGGAGTAGGCCCTGCAGAGAACAGAGAACCATGGGGAGCGGGCCCAAGCCATTAGTGGGACATCCCCTGAGGGCTCCCGGATTGAAGAGGGTGCAGGTTGGGCTTAGGGACCCCCCCATGCATGAATTTCGTGCACCAGGTCTCTAGTCCTATATAATAAAAGGCTAATATGCAAATAGACCAAGCAGCAGAACAGCCAAACAACCGGTCACTGTGATGTGCGCTGACCACCAGGTGGTGCGCATGGAACTTGACAGGCATCGGCAGCAGGCGGCAGAGCGCGGAACATGGTAGGTGTCAGCTCTGGCAGGATGGTGGAGCAGGTGAGTGGGGATGCCAGACCAAGGCGGGACGCTGGTTGCTATCATTGGGGCAAACCTCTGGTGGTTACTGAAAATTCTTTGCTCCTGTGTGCCGCAGTCCCACCTGGCACTCGCACCTGCTGCCGACACCCGGTGCAGGTCCCGATCACTTGACGCCATCAGCCGGTGCAAGTGTCGGCTACCAGCCCCAATCACCCCTGAGGGCCTCTCCACTACCTGCTGCCCTGAGGGGTGATCAGGGCTGGTAGCTGCCGCTTGCACCCGCTGATGGCACTGGCCCCACTCGCACCCACTGCTGGTGCTGGCCCCAATCACTCTGCACCATCAGCAGGTACAAGCGGGGCCAGCACTGTCAGCACGTGGGAGCAGCTGCAGTGGGAGCGGGGCTGCCTGCAGACAGGAGACCAGTAGCCATGGTGGGAGGGGCCAGGCAGGGGCATGGAGGATGGGCTGAGACCCACTCCTGTGCCCACCACAGCCTCGCAGCCTACAGTTCCTTTCAAGGTGCACAAATTCATGCACTGGGCCCCTAGTGCAGCTATAAAAAAGAAGGATCTCTTACCCTTTGAAACAGCTTGGAGGGACCTGGAGAGTATTATGCTAAGCAACATAAGCCAGTCAGAGAAACAGAAGTATCATATGAACTCATTTATATGTGGAATCTAATGAACAAAATAAACTGAAGAACAAAATAGATCCAGAGACATGGAAACATGCAATTGACTAAGAATTCTCAGAGGGAATGGGGAGGAAAGGAGGGAAGAGATCAACCAAATAATTCATGTGCATATATAAATAACTGATGGACACAGACAATAGTGGGGTGAAGGCTTGGAGAGGGGAGGGAAGTGGGGAGGAGAAGGGTCAATGGGGAGAAAGGGGGGAATATCTGTAATACTTTTAATAATAAAGATAAAAAAAATTTATAAATGAGTCCTAAAAAGAAATAAATAAGTATATAAATAAAGAAGAAGCCACACTGAGACTGGTAAGAGGGCCAGAGAAATGTGATAGGCTAGACACCTGCACATAGGCTCGCTCCTCAAGGTGGACCACCCCAATAAAGATATCCCTCCCAGTTTTAAACATCAAATGTGCATGTGATCCAGAGCTGGGATAGCAGCTTGAAAGGCACCATGGACATACGTGGAGAAACCGAATTGTCTGGCAACAGGGCAAGGGATGAAGGGGCAGCTTTCTCCCAGACAGAGTGCTAGTAGAAGCCATTGGTGTGTGTGTGTGTGTGTGTGTGTGTGTGTGTGTGTGTGTGTGTGTGTGCGCGCGTGTTTTCTGAGCTCTTCACACACAGAGCCAGAAGTTGGGCACCATATTTGAGTCTCCATTAACCCGGCTATCACTGTTCACCCTGCCCTGGTGATTGCCCAGACCCTGTTCCACCCAATTTTCAGGCCCTCCCAAGCTGTTTCCAGTAGCTTTTCCATTTGAATGGCCTGTCTTGGCTCATACTTGTCTTTCCTAAAATCTCTCAAATAAGCAGCATCTGGCCTTGGTGTGTTCCATACCTCTTGCTTGCTAAGTGGTTCCAGGCCCAGCACTAGCAGCAGCCAGCCTTGGTTCGGAGTTGGCCTCTCTCAAGCACTTTTAACCACAGCAAAACTAGCAGCCATCTGCAGATCACTTTGTGGCTCATGCCAGGTGGCCCCAGGCAGGGCACAGGTGGTGGCTGACCTTGGCCTGCCCCTCCTGGGAGGCCCCAGAACCAGCACAGCCAGTGGACAGCTTCAGACTACACGAAAACAGCATCCAATAACCTCCACAAGTGACACACTCAAGGGATAGACTCAGTGGGTAACAGAGCCCTGCTGAAGTAAGTCCTGCTCTGTGGGGTGGGCCCCTGCCAAGCTGATTCTCCTCAGTGGTTGCAGCATATCCTCACAGCCATAAGCTGGGGGCAAATTCCTCACATAGAGATGCCAACAGCAGTCAAGGCTCAACAACAATAGGAGGTTGTACACAGCCCACATTCGGGAGTATACTTCCCATTCAGGGGTCCAGCTTAGGTGATCAGGGAGGTCGTGTCACTGGACCCTCTAGGACACCTACTACATTAGGCCACTTTACCATGCCTGGGAGATGTAACAGTTCTACCTAATACATTGAAAACAATACAGGGAGGCCACCAAAATGGGGAGACAAAGAAACATGTCCAAAGTAAAAGAACAGAACAAAACCCCAGAAAAAGAACTAAACAAAATGAAGATAAGCAATCTATCTAAATCAGAGTTCAAAACACTGGTTCTATGGATGCTCCACATGTAGGGGAAGAGTAGATGAACTTAGGGAGGACTTCAGCAAAGAGATAGGAAATGTAAAACAGAACTAGAAAACATATAAAATAACCAGGCAGATTGAAGAATACATTAACTAAAAAGAAGAATACATTACAGGGTATCAACAGTGGAGTAGATGAAACAGAAGATCAAATCAGAGATTTGGAAGATAAGGAAGCATAAAGAAAAGAGGAATAAAACAAAATAAGGATAGTGTAAGGAACCTCTGGGACAACTTCAAGTACACCAATATTTGCCTCATGAAGATGCCAGAAGAATAAGAAGAAAGAGAAAAGGATTGAGAACCTATTTGAAGAAATAATGCCTGAAAAATTCCCTAACCTGGTGAAGGAAATAGACATAGAAGTCTAGGAAGCACTGAGAGTCCCAAATAAAATGAACCTAAAGAGACCTTCACCAAGATACATAATAATTAAAATACCAAAAATTAAAGACAAAGAGAGATCTTAAAAGTAGCAAGAGAAAAGCAGTTAGTTACCTACAAGGGGGTTCCTAACAGGCTGTCAGCTGATTTCTCAACAGAAACTTTGCAGGCCAGAAGCGAGTGGCAAGAAATATTCAAGGTGATGAAAAGCAAGGACCTATAACCAAGGTTATACTACCCAGCAAAACTATCATTTAGAATTGAAGGACAGATAAAGAGCTTCCCAGACAAGAGAAAACTAAAGGAATTCATCACCACCAAACTAGTATTACAAGAAATGTACAAGCACCTTCTTTAAAAAGAGGGGCAGGGGGGATAAAAAATATTAATAATAAAATGTCAGTAAATACATATCTATCATCAATTTGTCTAAATGCAAATGAACTAAATGTTCCAATCAAAAAACATATGGAGGCTGAATGGGTAACAAAACAAGACCCTTACATATGCTGTCTGGAGGTAAAGGGATGGAAAAGGTATTTCATGAAAATGGAAACAAACAAAAGCAGGGATAGAAATACTTATACCAGACAAAATAGACTCTAAAACAAAGGCTATATAACAAGAGACAATGAAAGACCCAGCAATTCCACTTCTGGGTATTTATCTTAAACTCTAGACACTAAATTGAAAAGACATATACATTCATGTGTTTATTGCAGCATAATTTACAATACCTAAGATACTGAAGCAACCTAAGTGCCCATCAATGGATGAATGGATAAAGAAGTGGGGCTGCATATATACAATGGAATACCACTCAGCAAAAAAAAAAAAAAAGAAAAGAAAAGAAAAGAAATCTTGCCATCTGCAATAACATGGATGGACCTAGAGCAGTGATGGCGAACCTTTTGAGCTCAGCGTGTCAGCATTTTGAAAAACCCTAACTTAACTCTGGTGCTGTGTCACATATAGAAATTTTTTGATATTTGCAACCATAGTAAAACAAAGACTTATATTTTTAATATTTATTTTATATATTTAAATGCCATTTAACAAAGAAAAATCAACCAAAAAAGATGAGTTTGCATGTCACCTCTGACACGCGTGTCATAGGTTCGCCATCACTGACCTAGAGAGTCTTGTGCTGAATGAAGTTAGACAGAGGAATACAATGTCTTATGATTTCACTTGTATGTGGAATCTATAAAGAGCTAATATGCTAATTAGACTGGATGGCAGAACAACCTTTCAAAATGACCTTCCAGAACAACCTTCCAGAAAGACCAGTGGGTAGGGGGTGGGGCCACGGGGTTGTGAGGCAGCCAGAGCTGCGAGGGCCGAGCCCCTTGTATGAATTTCATGTATCAGGCCTCTAGTAATTAAATAAATAAACAAACAAACAAGCAGAACAGAAACAGACTCAGAGAATATTTTGACAGTTACCAGATGAGAGAGGATTTGGGGGGATGGGTGAAAAAGGTAAAGGGATTTAGAAGTACAAATTAGTAGTTACAGAATAGTCATGGGAATATAAAGTACAGTATAGAGAATATAGTCAATAATATTGTAGTAACTATGTACAGTGTCAGATTGTTACTAGACTTATTGAGATGACCACTTAGTAAGTTATTTAATACCTAATCACTGGTTTGTACACTAAACTAATATAATACTGAATGTCAATTGTAATTAAAAATTATTTAAAGTAGTTTTTTTTAAATGATCAAGTAGATCTTATGTATAACATAAACAAAGCCTGCTCTCCAGAACAGGGGTAAACATGTCCATAAATGCTCACAGTTCCGTTTTTCTCTATAGCACTCATCATATCTAGTCTAATAAAAGACAAACATGCAAATTGACCGTACCTTTGCTACACCTTAAGCCATGCCCACCAGCCAATCAGAGTGACTATATGCAAATAAACCCAACCAAGATGGAGGCCGGCAGCCATGGAGCTGGAGCGAGCAGGAGGCTTGGTTGCTCCAGTGATGGAGGAAGCCAAGCTTTCCGCCTGCCGCTGCCGGCTCTGAGCTCCACTCAAGGCAACAAAGTTTCAATTATAGAAGATAAATAAACCCCAGATACCTGCTTTCAGCCAGCTGTGGCCACGGAGCTGGAGAGAGCAGGAGGCTTGGTTGCCCCTGGCAATGGAGGAAGCCAAGCTTCCCTCCCGCCCTGGCCAGCTCTGAGCTCCACTCAAAGCTACAAAGTTTCAATCATAGAAGGTAAATAAATCTCAGAATAAAAAAGAAAAAGAAAAAAAGGAGAGGCTGGGAGCTTCCATTACCAGAGGGCTTGGCCAGACTGAAAACGGCCCTCAGCCCCTCACCCAGGCTGGCCGGGCACCCCAGTGGGGACCCCTACCCTGAAGGGGGTGTGACCAGCTGCAAACACCCATCAGCCCCTCACCCAGGCTGGCCAGGCACCCCAGCAGGCCCCCCACCCTGATCCAGGACACCCTTCAGGGCAAACCAGCCGGCCCCCACCCATGCACCAGGCCTCTATCTTATATAATAAAAGGATAATATGCAAACTGACCCTAACAGCAGAACAACTGGGAATGACTGGTCACTATGCCACACACTGACCACCAGGGGGCAGACGCTCAATGCAGGAGCTGCCCTCTGGTGGTCAGTCCGCTCCCACAGGGGGAGCTCTGCTCAGCCACAAACCAGGCTGATGGCTTCCAGTACAGCTGTGGTGGTGGGAGACTCTCCCACCTCCTCAGCAGCACTAAGGATGTCCAACTGCAGCTTAGGCCTGCTCCCCACTGGCAAGTGGACATTCCCTGAGGGCTCCCGGGCTGCCAGAGGGATGTCTGACTGCCAGCTTGGGCCTGATCCCCCAGAGAGCGGGCCTAAGCCAGCTGGTGGACATCCTCTGAGGGGTCCTAGACTGCAAGAGGGCATAGACTGGGCTGAGGGAGCCCCCCAAGTGCACAAATTTTTGTGCACCAGGCCTCTAGTTTTAAAATATGATTTATGATATGATTGTTTGGATAATGCCGCTATCTCCCTACTAGACAATAAGGTTAAAAAATACAGATCTTTTTGCTAATCACTGTATTCCCATCATCTAGCATGGTATAGAATGAGTACTCATTCAACTGTGCTCAAATATAATGCACACACATGCATGAGGGAAAGAAGAGGTGAATCTACATTAAATACACAAGTAAAAAGAATACCAATCTATATACTATATATAAAGAGATAATATGCTAATTAGCCGGGATGCTGTAACAGTCATGACCGCTAAGGAGGAGGCTGCCGGCGTGTGCGAGGCAAGTCGTTGCTCCCGGAGACTGGGTGGAAGTGGGGAGGCGCCCGGAGGAGGCGGGGCCATCCTGTGCCCAGGAGGGAAAGGGTGAGAGCCCGTAGCGCCCCCCTTACCAGTCCTTTGCCACCCACTGCTCACACTCAGAGCGCCCCACCGCTCACCTGCCTGGGGAAGGAGCACAGTGCAGCAGGCGGGAGGTTTCCATGCTCTCTTCTGGCGCCATGACAGGGTGGAGCCACCACATTGGCACCATGACAGGGCGGAGCCACCACATTGGCGCCATGACAGGGCGGAGCCACCACATTGGGGCCATGACAGGGCAGAGCCACCACGCTGCTCCAGAGACAGGGCAGAAGTGGGGAGGTGCCCGGAGAAGGTGGGACCAGCCTGAGGTGACTCGAGGGACTGAGAGTGGGGCTTGAAGCGGCCAGAGGGGTCAGGGGCTGGGCCAGCATGCTGGAGCTCCACGTGGAGAGGTTCGGGTGTCAAGGCAGGGTGGCAGGTAGGTGGATGGGCCACGCGATTTCACGCACTGGGCTCCTAGTTATAAATAACAGGTATAGTTGGGATGACAAGTCTAACCCACTGGTAACGTCTGCAAGGATTCTCAGCCTTTGTTCAGGTCGAGGGAGGAGAGTCAACCTGGAGGAGGAATGTTTATCACAGGTGCCTGTGTGACAGCTCATTCTCCGTTTGTATGTAAACCAGGAACATAAGTACTCTATGTTACTAAGATTGTGGTATGATACACAACTTACCTTGAATATTACTCACTAAATATTTTCTACTGAGTGTCTATTACCTTTTTGACCAAGAAAAATAGGCTATTTTCATTGCAGCTCATCTGACCCGCTCCTGCTTCATCTCCTTCCTCTTCCTCCTCCTCCTTCCCCAGCACCACACCATTTGAGGGGATTTTGTTCCCCATGGCAATGGAAACCCCTCACTTTCACAGCTGACTCTTCTGAATTGATCATGTACAACCTGGCAAAATAGAACAGTGAATCTTGTAAAGTGAACCCCAGGTGCCACCATCTCCCAATGTAAGTTTTCAGATATATTTTCTGAGATAGGATTTTCCTTCTTCAGCCAGGGGGCAGGCAGCCATTCCAAAGCAAGGATCCTCTCCTAGGAGCAGTAGTGTTTCTTTCTGCACAGCACCCAACACCCTGCCTTTACACCTCAACTTTCCTTTCTTGCTTTGCAAATATTCAGTGCTTTCCCCAAATCTGAAAATTCTCCTCTCCTGTCAGCTAAGTCAGAATTTCTCTTCTATCTAAGGAGACCCTCATTTTCCAGGGGAAGCTTTGAGAATAGTATCATTCTATCTAAGAAGGGTTTCTCATACTTTGAGTATAATATATATATATATATATATATATATATATATATATATATATATATATATACAGTTAAATAAGTCAAATGTCTTAGTTACTAGTAGGGGTTAATTTGGGACTTTTCCTTTAAAATAATTAATTATTAATATACCTTTGTGTGTGCTACATGCAGTGGAGCCAGCTCTGACCCCTGGTGACTATGAATGAGGGACATCCACAGTGCCCTGTCCGCCACAGCCTGCTCAGCTCCTGCAGACTCATGCCTGTGCTTCCTCCATGGGTCAACCTGCCTCACAACTGGTCTTCCTCTCTGCCTGCTGCCTTCTGTATTTCCCAGCATCGCTCCCTTTCCTAAGAACCTGCCTTCTCATGATGGGCCTGGAATAGGACAGCTTCGGGGTAGTCACATTTGCCTCCAGCGGGGTTCCAGGCCCACTTGTTCACTTTCCTGGTGACCAGGAGTATCCACAGATCTCTCCTCCAACACCATATTTCAAATGAATCCATTTTCCCCTGTCAGCCTTCTTCCCTGTCCAGTTTTCACATCCACACATAGTAACTGGACACATGAGGGTGTGGATGGTCTTCGCCTTGGTCACTGATGACACATGTTTTTGGGGCTCATATTTTGGGGGCTCATGTATTAGATGCAGATTAAAAATTGAGGTACATGATGTGGGGTTCACCTCAGGAAGAAGCTCTAGGTTCTGAATTCCCTCCAGGGATGGGATTATGGCAAGATTATGTCTCAGCCTCTCCTACTGGCTTTGATGTAGGGTTTTTTGTCACTCAGCTTTGTTTTTTCAGTGTGTGTGTGTGTGTGTGTGTGTGTGTGTGTGTGTGTGTGTGTGTGTGTTTTAAAAGAAATTGTTCTGCATGTAGCCTTATATTTGGTGTGGTTATGACTGATAATTTCAGGATCTGTCCTATACTGCCATTTTGAACCAAAACTCTCCTTTTTCAAGGTGGAATAAGGAGGATTCCCGATTTGACACTGAAAGCAAAGGCAACACAAATGTGATATATATGGAGATGGATGGATGGGAGATAGATAGATAGAGATAGATTAGATAGATAGATAGATAGATAGACAGATAGATAGATAGATATAGATAGATAGATAGATAGATAGATAGATAGATAGATAGATAGATAGATAGAAAATAGATGATAGATAGATGATAGATGATAGATAGATAGATAGATAGATAGATGATAGATACATAGTTAGATACATAGATAGATGATAGATAACATTTTCTTTAACTGTTCATCCATCAGCAGACACTTGGATTGTTTATATACCTTGGTGTTGTGAATACTGCTATGAACATAGGATATAGACATCTCTTCAAGATAATGATTGCATTTCCTCTGGATATGTACCCAGAAGCTGGATCACATGATAATTCTATAGTTAACTTTTTGAGAAACCTTTACACAATTCCCGATAGTGACTGCACCAGTTTATATTCTCACCAGCAGTGCACAAGTCTTTCCTTTTCTCCACATCTTGGCCAACACTTATTTCTTGTCTCTTTTTTTTAAAACTTTATTGTTGAGATTACAGATGTCCTTTTTTCTCATAGCTCCCCTCCACCCAGTTCCCACCCCGCCCCAGGCCTTGGCCACCCTATTGTCTGCGTCCATAGGTAATAAATACATGCATATAAGATCTTTGTTTAATCTCTTCCCACCCACCCCCACAACTTCTTCCTTCTGAGAATCATCACTCTGCTCCATTTCCATGCCCCTGATTCTATTTTATTCACCAGTTTATTCTATTCATTAGATTTTTATTCATTTGATTTTTAGATTCAATTGTTAATAGATATGTATTTGTTGCCATTTTGTTGTTCATATTTTTTATCTTTACCTTTTTCTTCTTCTTCCTCTTTTTAAAGAATACCCTTCAGCATTTCATATAATACTGGTTTGGTGGTGCTGAACTCCTTTAGTTTTTTCTTGTCTGTGAAGCTCTTTATCTGACCTTCAATTCTAAATGATAGCTTTGCTGGGTAGAGTAATCTTGGTTGTAGGTCCTTGCTGGTCATAACTGAGTATTTCTTGCCACTCCCTTCTGGCCTGTATAGTTTCTGTTGAGAAATCAGCTGACAGTCATATGGGCATTCCCTTGTAGATAACTAACTGCTTTTCTCTTGCTGTTTTTAAGATTCTCTCTTTGTCTTTAGCCCTTGGCATTTTAATTATGATGTGTCTTGGTGGGTTCCTCTTATTTGGGGTTCTCTGTGTTTCCTGGACTGGTAAGTCTATTTCTTTCACAAAGTAGGTGAAAGAAGTTTTCTTTCATTATTATTTCAAATAGGTTTTCAATATCTTGCTCTCTCTCTTCTTCTGGCACCCTCATAATTTGGATGTTGGTACACTTGAAGTTGTCCTAGAGGCTCCTTACACTATCTTAAATTTTTGGATTCTTTTTTCTTTTTGCTCTTCTGGTTGGGTGTTTTTTGCTTCCTCATATTTCAAATCATTGATTTGATTCTCTGGATCCTCTAGTCTACTGTTGAATCCCTGTATATTATTCTTTATTTCAGTCAGTGTATGCTTAATTTTTGACTGGTCCTTTTCCATTTTGGGGGGCATTCTCACTAAGGTCCTTGAAAGTCTCACTAAGCCCTTGGAGGTTTCTAGAAGATTCTTGAGTAACCTTATAACTGTGGTTTTGAACTCTATACCCAGTAGTTTGCTTTCTTCCTTTTCTTTCATTTGTGACATGTTTCTTTGTCTCTGCATTTTGGCTGCTCCCCTGTGTTTGTTTCTATGTATTGGCTAGAGCTGCTAAGTCTCCTTGAGTTGATAGAGTGGCCTTGTGTGGTTGGTGTCCTATAGGGCCCAGTGGCTCAGCCTCCCCAGTCACCTGAGGTGGACACTCTAGGTGCCCCCCTTTGTGGGCTGTGTGCACATTCTTGTTGTAGTTGAGACTTTTGATTGTTGTTGGTGTCACTGGGAGGAATTGACCTCCAGGCCAATTGGCTGTGAGGACCAGCTGCAACTACAGTGGGAAGGCTGCTGTGCAGGAGACACCCTTATGGAGCAGGACTGGCTTCAGTGGGGCTTTGGTGCTCATTGAGTCTGCCCCTTGAGTGTGTTGCTTATGAATGTGTAGAGTTGTAATCTGGTATGGTCTGACACTGACCACTGGGTACACTGGCTCTTGGGTCTCCAGGAAGGTGTAAAGTTAGCCACTGCCTGGGGCCATCCAGCAGGAGCTACAGAGAGATCTTGCAGATTCCCCTTCTTTGTATCGGGTTTGGAAATGCCCAGATGAGGCCCAGCTGTGAAGCAAGGCAGGCTGGTGCTGGTGCGGGGCCTTGGGCCTTTTATTGATAGTTTTGAGGCTCCCTAACCCAGCTGCAGCTTGTTTGATAGGTTTTAGCCATTCCTATCCAACAGCTGCTGCCACAGCTTGGGTGAGGATGTAAATTGGATGGGGCAGGGTCTCAGGAATCAACGGGGCAGAGCAAACAGAAATGGCTGCCAGTCAGCCCTGCGACCCGGAAGGCCCCAGCACAGGAACAGTGACTGCTGCCAGCACCTCTGTCTGGAAGAAAGCCACCCCTGCATTCCTGCCCCGGTGCCAGACAGTCCAGTTTCTCCTTGTATGTGTCTGGGTCCCCAGAGCCTCGCCCAGCACTGGAAGTCAGAGGCAGCGGGAGCTTGTATGTTCAGTTTGTGGAGCCAGCCTTTTAAGTGGAGCAGCTGGGTCTCCAGCAGCCTGTGTGTCACTTGGCCGCAATCCACACTGGTTTTTACAGTCCGTAGTTCTTATTGCCTGTAGGGACTTCTTGTCCCAGCTCTGAGACCCTGGGCTGGGGGGCTGGTGTGGGACTAGGACCCCTTGCTCCTCCGGGCACCTCCACAGAGAGGGTCTCCCTCCTGATTAAAAAGCTGCGCACATGGGTGCTGGACCAGGCGTTCCGCGCCTCTGCACCTCCCACCAGTCTCAGTGCCCTTCCTTCTTTACCTCTCTAGTTGTAGGACTTCCACTCAGCCAGCTTTCCCGCGGTTCTGGATGGTGGAGGTTCTGTATTTTAGTTGAAATTTTGATGTGGTTGGGAGGCGGCAAGTACAGGCATTTGCCTATGCTGCCATCTTGGTTCTCTATTTTTTTTTATAATAGCCATTCTAACAGGTATGAGGTGGTATCTCGTTGTGGCTTGATTTGCATTTTCTTGATGGTTAGTGATATGAGCACCTTTTCATAAACTTGGACACTTGTCTGTCCTTTTTGGAACAATGTCTACGTCGGTCCCTTGCCCTTTTGTTCATTAGTGACTGGGGGTTGTCGGGGTAGGGAGCACTAGTGAGCTGTAAGAGCTCCTGCACGTTTTGGATGTTGATACCTGATTGGATGTGTGGTTTGCAAACATTTCTCCCACCCATTTTGCTGATGGTTTCCCTCACTGTGCAGGGACTTCTTTTCTGAGGGTGTTGCATGTGTTTACTTTGGGTTTTGTTGACTTCACTCTGTCAAGTCCAAACAATCATTGTCAAGGCCACCATCAAGGCACTTACCCCGTTTTCTCCTAAGAGTTTTACAATTTGGGGTTTTGCTTTTGGAATTTTACAGCTTCAGTTCTTATTCGAATTGTTCTGTTCTTGCGCATCAGGAACACTTTCAGGTTGGCTCCTGCATCCTTTTGACAGGTCACTTGCTCTTATTTTCTGAGCGCTTACTTAATTTTTGTTAATACAAGATGCTACAGGCTCATGTATTTTTCCTGCCCCTGCCCTTGAATTAGTTATTTCTCTGAAAAGCCCTGGTTTCTATTATTATTTATTATTGAATTTATTGGAATTGCATTGGTTAATAAAATCATATAGTGTTCAGGTGTACAATTCTATAAAACATCATCTGTATATCGTATTTTGTGTTCACCACCCCAAGTCAAGTCTCTTTTCATCACCATTTATCACCCACCCTCCATTTCACTCTGGTAATGACCATGTGTATATGAGGGTTTATTGTTTTGTTGTATTTTTTGGTGTGTGTGTGTGTGTGTGTGTGTGTGTGTGTGTTTGGCTTTGTTTTTTTGTTTGTTTGTTTTTTCTTAATCCCTTTTTCACCCAGTCCTATAAGCCTCCCCACTCTGATAGCTATGAGTCTGTTTCTATTTTGTTCATTTATTTTGTTCATTGGATTCCACATATAAGTGAAATCATATGGTATTTTTCTTTGACTGGCTTATTTCACTTAACATAATACTCTCCAGGTCCATCAATGCTGTTGCAAAAGGTAAGATTTCCTTCATTTTTTACAGCTGAGTAGTATTCCACGGTGTAAATGTACAACAGCTTTTTTATCCACTCATCTACTGATGGGCACTTGGGCTGTTTCCAAATCTTGGCTATTGTGAATAATGCTGCAATGAGCATAGAGGTGCATATATCCTTTCAAATTCGTGTTTCAGGTTTTTTTTGTTTTGTTTTGTTTTGTTTTGTTTTGTTTTGTTTTGTTTTGTTTTGTTTTCAGATAAATTCCCAGAAATGGAATTGTTGGGTCACAGGCAGTTTCATTTTTAATTTTTTTGAGGAAACTCCGTACTGCTCTCCACAGTGGCTGCACCAGTCTGCAGTCCCACCAGCAGTGCACGAGGGTTCCCTTTTAGCTGCATCCTCGCCAGCACTTGTTTGTTGATTTATTGATGATAGTCACTCTGACAGGTGTGAGGTAATATCTCATTGTAGTTTCAATTTGCATCTCTAGGATGGTTAGTGATGATGAGCATCTTTTCTTATGTCTATTGGCCATCTGTATGTTCTATTTGGAGAAGTGTCTGTTCAGGTCCTTTGTCCATTTTTAAATTAGATTGGGGGTTTTTGGTGTTGAGTTTTACAGTTCTTTATAAATTTTGGATATTTGCCTCTTATCAGATGTACCAGTGAAAATGTTCTTCCATTCAGTGGGCTGCCTTTTCATTTTGTTGATGATATCCTTGCTGGGCAAAAGCTCTTTAATTTGATATAGTCCCATTTATTTATTTTTTTCTTTTGTTTCCCTTGCCTGAGAAGATATATCAGAAAAAGTATAACTACAAGAAATGTCAGAGATTTTACTGCCTATGTTTTCTTCCAGGAGTTTTATGGTTTTGAGTCTTACATTTATATCTTTAATCCATTTTGAGTTTATTCTTGTAGATGGAGCAAGAAGGTGGGCTAGTTTCATTTTGGGGGTCATGCATGTATTCAATTTTCTCCAAACCATTTATTGAATAGACTGTCTTTACCTGATTGTATTCTCTTGCCTCCTTTGTCAAATATTAATTCACCATAAAGGCATGGGTTTATTTCTGGGCTCTCTATTCTTATCTATATGTCTGTTTTTATGCCAGTACCATGCTGCTGTTCAAGGATATGTTTTTATTGATCTTAGAGAGAGAGGAAGGGAGAGAGAGAGAGAACATTGACGTGAGAGAGGAACATTGATTGGTTGCCTACCATATGTGCCCCAACCCAGGCTTATACCCGCCATCTTTTTTTATGTATAGGATGATGCTTCAACCCACTGAGACACCTGGCCAGGGCACCAGTACCATGCTGTTTTACTTACTGTGGCCATGTAGTATAGTTGGATATCAGTCTATTTTTGAATTGTATAAAATGCAAGCTTCTTATAGATAAGAAGCCTGTTTTTTTACCACATGTGCATATCTGTAAGTGACTCAGCAGCACTGGATTAGTTAGCACTGGATTAGTTCTTTTAGAATGAATATTGGAACGGCTGAATGGGTATTGTAACTTCATTCAGTGTCCCAGTGGTCTCTCCACATAGCTTGTCGCAGCTAATAATCCATAAGAAAAGAAAATGATGGGCTGGGCTCTGGTTGCGGTCTGCCTGCTTCACTGCTTTGCGCCTTATCTCTTTATCTGTGAAACGGGATAATGACAGCATCTACCGAGTAGAGCTGTCATGGGCTAATTAAATGAGCCAATCCATGTAAGGCACTTGGAACAGGAGCTGACACCTAATACGTGCGCTCTAAATATTAGTTATTGTCATCCTCGTTGTGTTGTATTAAAATATGACCTGCATGCCGGTTCTCGGACAGTTCCAGCTACTGCCTGTGACAGCACCTATTAACTTACACTAATTACCCATTTTAATCAGTTAATGAGAGTCCAGGCTAGTCTTCCTTTCACCTTGTACTATAGTCGGAGGAGTAGAAGTAATCACACCTTCAGTCCCAACTGAGAAAAAAGAGAGAGGAGTCAGATAACAAGTAATAACATAAGCTCTATTACTGGTAACACTGGTTATTATTCTTTCCCCGACCTGATGCCCAAATGGCCTATCTACTCCTTCCCCTATGGCTAGACGTGACCTGCATAGGAATGGCAGGCTCCACAGAGGGTCAAAGAACATGCTACCTTACTCTCAGTTTAGGTTAGAATGCCCAAAGACAGGCCACGTGTGTACAGCAAAGCTTAAGAAACTAACCCTGCACAGGAGAGAATGGCAGACCAGTGAGGGTCAGGCTCAGGTGGAGTCACTGCTCAGAGAAGCCACCCTTCCTCTTAGGTGGGGAAACAAGTGAGGGATGAAGTAAAGACAGCAGTTCCTACTCGATGCGTCAGAGTGGGCTGCTGTCCTGTTGCCTGGACTTGCACTGATGACAAGAGAGGAAGAAAGTGGTCCTCACAGCTCCCATCTCCTCCCATCATGTGGGGTCATAGGAAACTCTTCATACCGCATAACAGGATTATGTCACAGGTAAAGAATTTCAGCCACTGGAAAAGACTCTCTGAGTCACCTGAACCATGAAACATGCAGGAATCTGATTTATTTGATTTTTCTCTTTTTAAACTTAACTGCATCCTTGAGCCCAAAACAAATATTATGCATGGGAGTCAGCTGCTTAGCACAAGAGCAGCTTCGTTTCCATTACACAAACTCAAGTTAGCGCAGGTCAGGAGGCGCAGGTGAAAGCCGCAGGCCTCCTGCTCAGCGCCGGCCGCCTGAGCGGAATGCTGCGTTGTCCAGGCCTTCACCAATGCACCGCTTGGCAGTCTGAAGCCAGGGGCATGAATGTGGCTAAAGGCATTCAACTCAAGAACTGGGCTTGCAAATAGATTGGATTTCACCTGTCCATGCTGAGTGTGAGGGGGTGTTTGGAGTCCGATGCTGAAAATTTGGGGCCACGTTGGGCTCCATAAGGAAGAAATGATGGGTATGAAGTCTGTCATTCCTGTGGCGAGGCAGGGCAGCAGCCAGGTCTTCGTCTTTGTAATTCTTGTCTATTCTCTGAGGTCACCTCTTGGCTTTCACGCTACTTTCCCCACTTTCTGAAATCTCAAAAAGCTCAAATACATATTGCCTCTTAGAGTCATTCTTGGGAAGGTGAGCTATAAGACAGGATTTGTGATGAGGATCAAAAGCTGAAGTAACTACCAGGAAGGGAACACTGCTAGACCAGAAATATAAATTGGTACTAGTAACAACAAAATGAACACTTACAAATTTTCCACCAAATGGAATAAGCAGCATATCAGAATCATTAGAGATCCTTATATGCCCATCGCCCATCACAGTCCTCACATTCTTTCCCCCAGAGAAAACCACAAATGTATTGCTTTACTTTTTTGGTTTGCCATATTTTCTAAATAAAATATTGTTAGTGTGAGTGATTGGGGACTTAAAGAAAATGGGATCATATTGCACTCATTCTTCAGTTACTTGCTTTCTTGGTTGAGATTTTCAGTTCATATGGTTCATTCATCTCTTTTCCTTTATAGGTTTTCAATTTATATGCAAGAGTTAATTTTTCCATTCTATTATTGATGGATGTGTGGGTTTTCCCCAGCATTTTGCCATTACAAGCAGTGTTGCTGCTGTAAGTGTGTATTTACATGGCTCTGGACGCAGATTTGCACGATTTTCTCTAGAGCATATTCTGAGAAATGAATTTCTAGATTGCAGGGAATGTCCTTGTTCAACTTTGCCAGTTAGTGCCATAGTGTTTTGTCATGTGGGTGTGTCTTTTTAAGCTCCCACTTGCCCTATAGGAGAGTGCCCCTTGCTTTAGATCCTTAACCACACTTGATATCATTGACTTGCTGATTTTTGCCAACCAGTGAATGTTTGAAAAAAGTATCAAAGCAGTGAGAAAAAGTGTGTAATTGAAATTTAAATTTGCATTTTAATGATAATAATGGAGGTTGAGCATCTGTTTATCCTATATAATAAAAGGCTCATATGCAAATCGACCCAACAGTGGAAAGACCGGTTGCTATGATGTGCACTTACCACCAGGGGGCAGATGCTCAATGCAGGAGCTGCCCCCTCGTAGTCAGTGTGCTCCCACAGGGGAAGCACCATTCAGCCAGAAGCCAAGCTCACAGCTGGCAAGCACAGTGGCAGTGGGGGGAGCCTCTCTCGCCTCTGTGGCAGCACTAAGGATATCTGACTGCCGGCCTAGGCGCACTCCCTGAGGACTCCTGAACTGTGAGAGGGATTAGGCCGGCCTGAGGGACCCTCCCTGCAAGTGCATGAATTTCATGCACTGGGCCTCTAGTACAGCGGTTCTCAACCTGTGTGGGTCGCGACCCCTTTGGGGGTCAAACGACCCTTTCACAGGGGTTGCCTAAGACCATCAGAAAACACATATATAATTGCATGTTGTTTTTTGATTAATCACTATGCTTTAATTATGTTCAATTTGTAACAATGAAATTGGGGGTCACCACAACATGAGGAACTATATTAAAGGGTCGCAGCATTAGGAAGGTTGAGAACCACTGCTCTAGTATTTTTATAAACATTTATATTTCCTTTTCCTGTGCTATGACTATTGGTGTCTTTGTATATTTTTTCTTTTATTTTTTTCAATTGATAGTTCAATAAACAGTTGATATTTAATATTATATTTATTTCAGGTGTACATCATAGTTGTTAGACATTTGAAACCTACAAGGTGATACCCCTGATACGTCTAATACCAACCTGGCACCATATGTAATTATTAAATATCACTGACTACATTCCCTATGCTGTACTTTACATCCCCATGACAATTTTGCAACTGCCAATTGTACCACGTAATGTTTTTCCATCCAGCCCCCCAACTCCCTTACCATCTGGCAGCCATCAGTTTGTTCTCCATGTCTCTGAGTCTGTTTCTATATTGTTTGTTTGTTTTGTTTTGTTTTTATATTCCCCATGTAAGTGAAATCATATGGTATCTGTCTTTCTCTGTTGATATATTTCAGTTAGTATAACCCCTTGATTCATTCATGTTGTTGCAAAAGGTAAGATTTCATTCATTTTTATGACCAAGTAACACATTTTTTTTTTATCTAAGTGTCTTATCAGTGGACACTTAGGCTGCTTCCCTATCTTGGCTATTGTAAATAATGCTGTGATGAAAACAGGGGTACATATATCTTTTTGAATTGATGTTTCGAATTTCTTTGAATAAGTACCCAGAAGTGGAATCACTGGATATTAAGATAGTTATGTTTTTAATTGTTAGAGGCCCCTCCATACTGTTTTTCTAGTGGTGGCACCAATTTGCAATCCATCAGTGCATGACGGTTCCCTTTTCTCCACATCCTCGCCAGCACTTGTTAGTTGATTTATTATTTATAAATCTCTCATTGTGGCTTTAATTTGCATTTCTCTGATGAATAGTGACTTTGAGCATCTTTCCATATTTCTATTGGCCACCTGTATGTCCTCAACGGAAGAATGTCTATTCAGGTACTCTGATCATTTTTTAATTGGATTTTTTTTCTTTCAGTTTTGAGTTGTATGAGTGTTTAAGAAATTTTGGATATTGACCCCTTAAAAAATGTCTCATTGGTGAATATTTTCTTCTATTTGATGGGTGCTCTTTACATTTTGTTGATGGTATTCTTTGCTGTGCAAAACCCTTTTAGTTTGATATAGTCCCATTGATTTATATTTTCTTTGTTTTCCTTGCCAGAGGAGAAATACCAACAAAAATATTACTAAGAGCAATGTCAAAGAGTTTACAGCCTATGTTTTTTTCTAGTAGTTTTATGGTTTCAGGTCTTACATTTAAGTCTTTAACTATTTGTATGCCATAAGCTTCTATAGACACACGCGGTGGACCTTTTTCAATTAAATTCAAAATATTGTGGCAGTTTAACTGGTTAATTCCTTTTGTGTCTACTCTTGTATATGGTGAAAGAGGTGATCTAGTTTCATTTCTTTGCATATATTTTTCCAGTTTATCCAAAACCATTTGTTGAGTAGACTGTCTTTACTGTATATTATTGCCTCCTTTTTCATAGACTATTTGGCCAAATAGTCTTATTTCTGGGCTCTCTATTCTGTTCCATTGATCTATGTGTCTGTTTTTATACAGCACCATGCCATTTTGATTACTATCGCCTCATAATATAGTTTGGTATCAGGTAGCGTGATACCTCCAACTTTGTTCTCTTTCTCAAGATTATTGAGGCTACTCAGGGTCCTTTGTAGTTCTATGTGAATATTAGAATGATTTGTTCTAGTTCTGTGAAAAATACCATTGGTATTTTGATAGGAATTGCATTGAATCTATAGATTGCATTGACATGAGTAGTATAGACATGTTAATGATCTTAATTATTCCTATTCATTAGCATGGTATTTATGGTTCCATTTATTTTTATCTTCTTCAATGTCTTATAATTTTCTGAGTACAGGTTTTTCACATTTTTTGTTAAATTTATTCTTAGGCATTCTTTATGCAATTGTAAATGAGATTGTGTTCTTATTTTCTCTTTCTGATAGCTCCTTTTTGGTATATAAAAATGCAACCAATTTCTGAATATAAATTTTGTTCTTTACTACTTTAGTGAAATCATTTATCAGTTTTAATAGATTTTTGGTGAAGTCTTTAGGGTTCCCTATATCATGTCATCTGCAACTAATGACTGTTTTACTGCTTCATTTCCAATTTGAATGCCTTCTATTTCCTTTTCTTGTCTGAATGCTGTGGCTTGGACTCCAATATACTGATTGATAAAAGTGGTGAATGTAGACATCCTTGTCTTGTTTCTAATCCTAAAGAAAATGCTTTAGCTTTTCCTCATTGGCTATGATGTTAGCTGTGAGTTTGTCATACATGCCCTTTATTATGTTGAGGTATGCTTCCTCTATTCCCACTTTTCTGAGAGTTTAAATGGTGCTGGATTTTTGTCAAATGCTTTTTCTGCATCTACTGATATAATCATATGATTTTTAGCCTTTATTTTGTTAATGTGGTGCATCACATTAATTGATTTGCAGATACTGCATCCCAGGGATATATTCCACTAGATCATGGTGTGTGATTTTCTTAATGCATTACTAAATTTGATTTGCTAATATTTTGTTGAGGATTTTTGCATCTATGTTAATCAAGGATATTGGTGTATAATCTTTTTTTTTTTTTTTGACATATCAGTGTCTGGTTTTGAAGTCAGAGTTATGCTGGAGGAGTCTTTCCACTCTTGAATTTTTTGGAATAGTATGAGAAGGTGACAGTTATTTATTGAATGTTTGATGAAATTTACCCGTGAAGCCATCAGGTCCAGAATTTTGTTTGTTGAGAATTTTCTAATTACTGATTTGATTTTATTAGTAGTCATCAGTCTGATCACATTTCTTCTTGGTTCAGTCTTGAAAGATTCTATGTTTCTAGGAATTTATCCAGTTTTTTCCTAGATTGTCCAATTTGTTGGAATATAATTGATTGTAGTATTTTCTTATAACCCTTAGTATTTCTGTGGTGTCAGCTGTCACTTCTTTTTCATTTCTGATTTTACTTATTGGGATCTTCTCTCTTTTTTTCTTGATGAGACTGGTTAAAGACTTATCTATTTTTTTTTTTTATCTTTTCAAAGAACCAGCTCTTTGTTTCATTGTTTTTTAGAATCTATTTCATTTATTTCCGCTCTCATCTTTATTATTTCTTTCCTTCTACTCACTTTGGGCTTTTATTGTAGTACTTTTTCTACTTCCTTTAGAACTAGAACTATATGAGATTTTTCTTTTGTTTCTTGAGATAGACCTGCATTCATATGAATTTCCCTCTTAGAACTACTTTTGCTGAGTCCCATAGATTTGGGGTCATTGTCTTTTCATTTTCATTTGTCTCAAGGTGTCTTTTTATTTCTTCTTTGATCTCATTGTTAACCCATTAATTTCTTAGTATAGCAAGTCATTTAGCCTTTGTGTATTTTTTAAAATTTTATTCTTGTAATTGATTTACAGTTTCATAATATTCTGTTCAAAGATGATGGTTGATATAATTACAGTCTTCTTATATTTATTGAGACTTATCTTGTGGCTTAACATGTGGCTTATCAAATATTCCATGTGCACTTTGAAACAATGCTACTTTGCTCTAAAAATGCTCTAAAATGCTCTAAAAATATCAATTAAATCCATCTGGTCCGAGATGCCTTTTAACACCACCATTTTCTTGTTAATATTCTGTCTGGATGATCTATCCATTGATGATAATGGGGTGTTAAAATTGCCTACTATAACTGTATTACTGTTGATCTCTCTCTTTATGTCTATCTATTTGCCTTATATATTCAGTTGCTCCTATGTTGGGTGTATAAATGTTTACAAGGGTTACATCCTCTTGGATTGATTCCTCTTTGTCTCTGATGTAGCCTATTTTTTAAAGTCTATTTTGTCTAAGTACTGGGGGCCCAGTGCATGAATTTGTGCACCTTGAAAGGAACTATGGGCCGGGAGGCTGCGGTGGGCACAGCAGCAGGTCTCGGCCCATCCTCTGCACCTCCACCTGGCCCCTCCCACCACAGCCCCCCGTCCCCTGTCTGCTGGCAGCCCCGCTCCCAGTGCTGCAGCTCCCACACGTTGACGGTGCCTGCACCTCTCACACCCACTGACAGTGCAGAGGGATTGGGGCAGCACCGGTAGCAAGTGCGAGCGCTGGGCGGGACCGTGGCACGTGGGAGCAAAGAATTTTCAGTAACCACCAGATGCTTGCCCCAATGACAGCGACCAGCGCCCCACCTTGGTCTGGTGCCCCCACTCCTCACCTGCTCCACCATTGTACTGTGGCAGACTCCTGCCATGTTCCGTATGCATCCCTTGGTGGTCAGCGCACATCATAGCGACCGGTTGTTCCGCTGATCAGTCTATTTGCATATTAGGGTTTTATATATATAGACTAAAGGCCCAGTGAATGAATTCGTGCACATGTGGGGTCCAGTCAGCCCACCCCAATCAGGGCCAATCGGGCCGGGCCGGCCATGGGGAGGGGAGGGCGTGGGCAGGGCCAGCCAGGGGGAGGGGCCAGCAGGGGGGAGAGGCACCGTCAGCACTGTGGGCAGTTGGCCATATGGCCCCACCCACTGGTCGAACTCCCGGTCGAGGGGACAATTTGCATATTAGCCTCTTATTATATAGGATTGCAACCTCAACTTTTTTTTTCATTTCCATTGCATGAAATATTTTTTCCATACCTTAATTTTTAATCTGTGTGTGTCTTTCTATCTGAAGTAAGTCTCTTGTAGATTGCATATGTATGGGATTTGTTTCCTTATCCATTCAGCCTCCATATGTATTTTGATTGGAGCATTTAAATAATTTACATTTAAAGTAATTATTGATAGGTATGTAGTTATTGCCATTTAATTATTCATATAGATGTTACTTTTTCTTTCCTTCTTGTTCGTAAAGAATCCCTTTAATATTTATTGTGATAGTGGTTTAGTGCTGATGAACTTCTTCAGCTTTTTCTTATCTGGGAAGCTTTTATCTCTGCTTTGATTCTAAATGATAGCCTTACTGAGTAAAGTAGTTTTGGGTATGGGTCTTTGTTTTTTATCACTTTTAATATTTCATGCCTAGATGTGAGGATTGATCACAACCACAACCTATATGATCTCACTCATATGTGGAATCTAATGAACAAAATAAACTGAAGAACAAAATAGATCATGAGACTTGGAAGCATGCAACAGACTGACAAGTCTCAGAGGGAAGGTGGAGGTGGGGGGAGAGATTGGAGAGAGATTAACTGGGAACCTATATACATATACACTGAGTGGCCAGATTATTATGACCACCTGATGTTTGTAGGAAAATTAGCTATAATTTCGCGCTGAAGTTGCTAGAGGGCCAGACCATTATAAATAGGGAAGCAGGTTGTTTATCACGACAGTAGAAGTGATTTTTTTCTGAAGATGTGGGTAAACAACACAATTTAACAGCCTTTGAACATGGGATATATATATGTATGTGTGTGTGTATGTGTGTGTGTGTTTATATACATACATATATAAACATATATGTGTGTGTGTGTATATATATATATATTGAATGACCAGATTATTATGACCACCCATCAGTATTTCTATGGGCCACCTTTTGCCTCCAATACTGCGGCGATTCTTCTTGGCATTGACTCCACGAGATGTTGAAAGGTGATGTGAGGGATCTGACACCATGCCTGATGAATAGCGCTGTCCAGTTCTGTGAGATTTGATGATTGTGGAACCAGCTGCCTGATGGCTCTTTTAACTTCGTCCCACAAATGCTCAATTGGATTGAGATCTGGTAATTGGGGGGCTGCCTAAGCAAGGTAAAGTCTCCCTCATGTTCTTGAAAGCACTCCTGCACAATACGAGGGGTGTGGCACGGCGCATTGTCTTGTTGGCAGAAGCCATCTCCATTGGGATACGCCATCAACATGATAGGATGAACCTGATCAGCAATGATACTTAGGAATGTTATGCTATTCAGACGTTGTTTTACACGAATTAAAGGGCCCAAATCATGACAGGAAAACATGCCCCAAACCATAACACTGCCCCCACCCGCTTGAAGGGTGGTACTCATGCATGTGGGGTGCATGCTTTCATGCTGTTTCCCCCAAATTCTCACTCTGCCATCTGCATGATGCAACTGGAAACGTGATTCATCGGACCACGTGACTTTTTTCCAATGCTCGACTGTCCAATCCTTGTGTTCCTGTGCGAATTGGAGACGTTTTATCTTGGTAACTGCAGACAGCAAAGGTGTTCGAACAGGCCTCCGGCTTCCATATCGCATACGATGCAGAGTATGGTTAATTTGCCTACAAACGTCAGGTGGCCATAATCTGGCCACTCAGTGTGTGCATAGCCCATGGACATAGACAATAGTGTGGTGAAGGCCTGGGGGGGTGCATAATGAAGGGGGGTCAATGGGAAGCAAAAGTGGGGGAGGACATCTGTAATACTTTCAACAATAAAGATAAATTTAAAAAACCAAAAGAAGTACAGGGCACAGGGAAGCCAGTGGTCGGCTTACTTGGGTCTGTGGACTCGGAGAGCTTTAAGGAAGTCTGCAGTGGGGGAGACTGGTGCCTGCTGCTCAGCCTGGCTGAGCTTGAGAGCTGGGCCGTCAGGGCCTTGGGGCTCATCAGGGCAGGTAAGCTGTGTTCCCCAGGTTAGTGATGGTCCGGTCCGATCTCCTGCCTGCCTGAGCCCACAGGCAGTGTTGGGGGAGGGCTCTGCACAGGAAAATGCTGCCTGCCTGGCGGCTGTGGGGGAGGAGGGCTCAACACAGTTCCGTTTCTCCAACATATCCGCACCCTTTGGGGTGGCCCACAGTGAGTGCCTGTGAGTGAGTGCGTCTGTGAGTGGGCCCTTTAAGAGGAGGGCCTTGCACTCCAGAGGCCTCACTCACCCACAGTCCCTGCTGATTTCGCAGCCAGACGTTATGGGGACCCCTCTTCCTGGCTCTGATGCTCTGGGACCAGGTGTGCGGCTGGGACCAGGGGCCCCTCAGTTGGTACCTCTGCCCCCAGAGAGCCTTCCCGATTCCCCAGTGCCCACGGGGCGTGGGGCCAGCCTGGTCTGTGTCCACCCCTCCCACTGATCCCAGGTGGTTTCTTCTTTATGCCCCGTTATATTTGTCCTGTTCAGCTCCTCTCCAGGTGGCTGCTCCATAATTTAGTTGTAATTTTGATGTGGTTGTGGGAGGAGGGGTTGACTTACTCCATCATCTTGATCACTATATATGTATTTTTTTACTATTGAATGTTTTGTCTAAATTTCTGTTGGGTTGTTTTAAGGACATTTAAGTTCTTAATACCATCTGGAATGGTTTATGTATAGTGTGAGATAAGGATCCAACTTCATGTTGTTCTGTGTCGAAACCAACTGCCACCGCACCAGATTTTGGATAGTGTATCGTTTCTTCACGTATTACAGCCCCAGCTGTTTCCATACATGTGGGGCTTGCTCCTGGATTCGCTATTCTCACAGTAGTTTATTTATGTATCCCTGTGACATATAACACCAGCTCGGTGACTATAACTTCATAATAAGTGTTGGTGTTTGGCAGAGTAAGGTCCCCATCTGGTTCTTCTTTTAAGCTGTTGTTATAAATCTGTTCTATTTCATATAAATTTTAGAACTAGATTGTCAAATTTCCCCCCACCAAAAAAATTGGGGGGATGGATTCAAATAAAATTGCTTTGAATCTAAAAATCTTTTGGGGGGGGGGGAATTATTGTCTGCCTCATATGTCTTCCCATTAATTTAGACCTTCAATAGAGTTTTATAAATGTCTATAAACCATACACTTAAAATATATTATTCGTAGGAAACATATTTCCCTTTTAATTCTATAGTTATTAGTTTCTTTCTTCTTGAAATGAATGGCATTTTCAGAACCATTTGAACAGTAGTGATGGAAGAAAGTATCAGTGTCTCGTGTTGTTTTTATTTTAAACACATCTAAAGTTTTTCCATTACATGTGATCTTACAGTTTTGTTTCTAAGCTATTTTTAAGTTGAAGATATTTATATGTTGATCCAGATATAGGTAGATAGATATTGATGATAGGCAGATAGATTCTGATCAATGTATATTCACTCATAGTTGTTGAAATTTACAAGACTTTTATGTTTATTCTTAACCCAGTAGTTTCCCCTTTAATTAATATTCTGAAGTCAGACCATCTCTGTATTCTAGAGCAAAGATCCTTTTGATAATGAAATATTTATAATATGTTTTTATTTATTGAACACTGTTTTATTTAGAATTATTGCATCAATATTAAGAGAAATAGGTTTGTAAATTTCTTTATTTTATCTTCATCACATCTGAAATCAAGGATATGCTTGATTTATAAAATGGTTGTACAGTTTTATCTCTCTCACACATTTTTTTCTTCCTAGAAAAACCACATTTAGGGAAGAACTATATTTTCTTTGAAATTTTGGAGGAACTTGCCTGTGAAATCATTTGGGCTAAGGGCATATTATAGAAGTGGGTAGGTCTTTAAAATATCATTATAATTTCCATTTTAATTTTCTATTTTTTCTAATACACTAGAGTGTTTATTTTATCCTTCTTTCAATTGTATTGATACTGGGTTGTTCACATATTTTCCTTTAAACTCTGTAGTTATTCCCTCTTCTCATTCTATATTTAGTTTTTCTTAAATCTTTTCTCCTTTATGTACATTATCAGTCTTGCCAAAGGTTTTTTTATCTTTTAATTTTTTCGAAGTACTAACTTTTACTTTCATTAATCTTCTGCATTTTTCCTTTCTGTTACATAGATGTTTATTCTTATTTTTAATGCATCTTTACTTCTATATACCTACCTGTTTGTTCTATTCCCTTTCTCAAATTCATTTTTAAATAGTTTGATTGTAGTACAATTGACATAGAATAGACTGCACATTTACAGTGTACAATTTGATAAGACTTGACATATGTGCACAGCCATGAGATGATCCTATCAATGAAAACAGTGAACACAGCCGGCACACCCTCCCACCTGTTCCAGCACCTGGTGCACAGGTAATCATGAATCCTCCTCCTGTCACTGTGAAACCTTTACATTTCCTTTATTTTATGTAAGTGGAATAACAATATATGTAGGCTTATTTTCCTGGCTTGTTTCACTCAGCATAGTTACTTTAATTTTCATCTATATTGTATTGAAACAGGTGTATCAACACTTAATTCCTTTATATTTCCGGGTAGTATTCTATTATACAGATATATAAGTTTCAACAAACTGACTATTGATCAAATGATGGGCTTTCCAGTTGTCTCTGGGTTTATAGTCCCATAAGTAAAACTGTAATGATGTTTCATGAACAAGTCTTTGTGTTGACATATGCTCTCTTTTCTCTTGGGTAAATATCTACAAATGGAATGACTGGATCATGCGTTTGGTGTATGATTTATTTTTAGAAACCTCCAGAATGTTTTTTAAAGTGACTGCATTATTTTACATTCCCACAGCATTGATTAGTGGTTTCGTTCTTCTACACCTTTGGAAACACTGTGGTCAGTTTTATAATTTTAGTCATTCTAATGCTGTGTAGTGGCATCTCATTATGGGGATATGTGATCATCTTTCCTTGTGCTTATTGTCCACTTGTACATATTTTTTTATTAACTGTCCAAATCTTTTGCTCATTTCTATGGGGTTGCAAGTTTTGAGAGTTATTTATATATTTTGGACACAAGCCTTTATCAGATATGTTTTGCAAATATTTTCTCCCAGTATGTGGCTTATCTTTTCATTAACTTAAAAATGCCTTTCAAAGAGCAAAAGTTTTTAAACTTTTATGAAGTCCAATTTACCAAACCTTTTATATGATCAGTCTTTTAATGTAGTATTGAGAAATTTTTGCCTACCCCAGCCCCACAAATTCTTTCCTATGATTTCTTCTAGAAGTTTTATAGTTTCAGTTACATTTAGGTCTATACTCCATATTGAGTTAATCCTATGTAATAAAAGCCTAGGTGGCGGCATGCCCCTGCACAATGTCATCACAAGATGGCTGCTACAAGATGGCCGCGTGCACAGCCGAGGCGGGGCCTGGTGGCCACTCCACGCGGTAAGGCCTGGGGGTTCCACGGCTCTCCACAGCACGGAGGAGGCTGGTCTCAGCGGAGGAGGAGAGTCATGGCAGGGGAGGGCAGTTGCAGGATTGGGCCTAAACCGGCAGTCAGACATCCCCCAAGGGGTCCCAGATTGGAGAGGGTGCAGGCAGGGCTGAGGGACATCTCCCCCCCGCCCCCCGTGCATGAATTTTGTTCAATGGGCCTCTAAGTTTTTTGTTTTGTTTTGTTTTGTTTTGTTTAAAATATGTTTTATTGATTTTACAGAGAAGAAGGGAGAGGGATAGAGAGTTAGAAACATCGATGAGAGAGAAACATCGATCAGCTGCCTCCTGCATGCCCCCTACTGGGGATGTGCCCACAACCAAGGTACATGCCCTTGACCGGAATTGAACCTGGGACCCTTCAGTCTGCAGGCCGATGCTCTATCCACTGAGCCAAACCAGTTAGGGCTGGGCCTCTAGTTTTTAATAAAGTGTGAGATATAGACAGAAATTTATTATTTTTGCATATGGATATCCAATTATTTCAGCATGATTTAGAGTATCCTTTCTCCACTAAATTGTCTTTGCTCTTTTTTCAAAAAATCAGTTGGCCATTTATATTTGGGTTTTTGGACCATATTCTTGTCATAGATGTATTCCCTATATTTAAGCCAATACTATACTGTCTTCATTACAGTAGCTTTATATAAATCTTGAAAATAAGTATTACATCTCCAATTTTGGTCTCCTTTTTCGAGGTTGTTTTGGCTATTCTAGTTCCTATGCATTTCCTATGTAGCAATATTGGCATCCTATTAGGTCTATGTAATTTTGGAACCAGCTTGGCAAATTTCTATAAAATGCCTTCTAGAGGGGGTTCAATTGGGGGAAAAAAGGAGACATATGTAAAACTTTAGACAATAAAAACAAACAAACAAAAAATGCCTGCTAGGATTTTAAATGTATCGGTTACAGTGAATGTACTAGTATATGTTAAATTTGGGAGCATTTACATCTTAACAATGTTGAATCTTCCAATCAATAAACATTTATTTAGGTTATATTTAGTTTCTCCTAGAAATTCTTTGTAGGTTTCAGAGTATAAGGAATTCACAATTTTGTCAGATTTGTCTCTAAGTATATTACACTTTTAATGTTATTGTCCATGGCATTGCCTTTTCATTTCAATTTCACATTTTACATTGTTAATATGCATACAGAAAATAGGTTTTTATATATTGATCTTCTGCCTTGCAACCTACTTATTAGTTCTAGCATTTATATCTATACTAGAGGCCTGGTGCACAAAAATGTGTGCACTCGGGGGGAGGGGGGGGCGGGGCGGGTTCCTTTAGCCTGGCCTGTGCCCTCTCACAGTCTGGGATCCCTTGGGGGATGACCACCTGCTGGCGTGGACCTGCTCCCCAGGGGATTGGGCCTAAGCTGGCAAGCAGACATCACTCTGGCAGCCCGGCAGCCCTCGGGGGATGTCCACTTGCCAGCGGGGAGCAGACCTAAACTGCAGTTGGACATCCTTAGCGCTGCTGAGGAGGCAGGAGAGGCTCCCACCACCACCACTGTGCTGGCAGCCATCAGCCTGGCTTATGGCTGAGCAGAGCTCCCCCATGTGGGAGCGTACTGACCACCAGAGGGCAGCTCCAGCATTGAGCGTCTGCCCCCTGGTGGTCAGTGTGTGTCATAGAGACCAGTCATTCCCAGACTTTCTGCTGTTAGGGTCAGTTTGCATATTACCCTTTTACTATATAGGATAGAGGCCTGGTGCACAGGTGGGGGCCGGCTGGTTTGCCCTGAAGCGTATCCCGGATCAGGGTGGGGGTCCCGCTTGGGTGCCTGGCCAGCCTGGGTGAGGGGCTGATGGCTGTTTACAGCTGGTCACACCCCCTTCAGGGTGGGAGTCCCCACTGGGGTGCCTGGCCAGCCTAGATGAGGGGCTAATAGCTGTTTTCAGGTTGCCTGCACCCCCTTTAGGGTGGGGGTCCCCACTGGGGTGCCTGGCCAGCCTGGATGAGGGGCTGATGGCTGTTTTCAGGCTGGCCACACCCCCTTTAGGGTGGGGGTCCCCACTGGGGTGCCTGTCCAGTCTGGATGAGGGGCTGAGGGTTTTCAGGCTGGCCAAGCCCATGGTCAACTGAAGCTCCCAGCCTCTCCTTTTTTCTTTTTTCTTTTTATTCTTGGATTTATTTACCTTCTATAATTGAACTTTGTTGCTGCTCCAGCTCCAAGGCCACGGCCGGCTGAAAGCAGGTATCTGGGGTTTGTTTAGCTTCTATAATTGCAACTTTTTTGCTTAGAGTGGAGCTCAGAGCAGGGCCGCGGCAGGCGGGGAACCTTGGCTTCCTCCATCACTGGAGCAAGCAAGCCTCCTGCTCAGTTCAGCTGCCTGGCTGCCGGCCGCCATCTTTGTTGGTGGTTAATTTGCATATCTTGCTGATTAGCCAATGGGAAGCATAGCAGAGGTATGGTTAATTTCAATCTTTGTCTATTATTAGATAGTTTGGTACCATGAGGGCAGCACTTGGCTGGCATTGCTTTTGCTTTCGCTTCCATTTTAAAGTGGTTACTGACACAGTGATATTCATATTTATTATCTTGTTTATCATTCATGTTTATCATCTTGCTATCTGAGGCCCATCTTTTTTTCTTTCTTTGTTTTTTTTTTAAATTTTTCTTATATTCATTTTCTCTTCTGTTTTTCATTTTGGATAGTTTTTAGTATATGTGCTGCCGAAGCGAGCACCATTTTGGATAGTTTTTATTGCTATCATCTCAAGTTCACTAGTCTTTTCTTCTACAATGTCTAAGCTGCCCTTAATTCCATCCACTTCTTTTTTTTTTTTTAACCTCAGACTATGTAGTTTTTTAGAAGTTTGATTTGGGTCTTTTTAAACATTTTCTATGTCTTAATTTAATTTTTTAAATATATGAAATATAATTATGTTTTAATATCATTCTCTACTAATTCAAATATCTTTGCTAGTTCTGGGAAAGTTTCAATTTATTAATTTATTTTTCCTAGATGAGTGCTGGATTTTTTCATTCCTACCAATATTCTTGAGTTTTACTCTGGGATGCAGTTAAGTTACTGGGAAATAGCTGATCCCTTAGTGTCTAGTTTTAAGATTTGTTAGGCAGGACCAGAGCAGTATCTACTCTAAGGCTAAATACTCCTCCCTGCTGAGGCAGCCCCTTCTACTACACTAACCAGTGTCCTGTGCGCCGTGACGTTCTCCGCCTGGCCATTGCGACAGGCCCACTGTTCTCTCCAGTCCAGCAACCTCTGCTGCAGCTGCAGGCTCTGAGGGCGCACCCTGAGCAGTCCTGAGGCTCATCTTACTTGTTTCCACTTCCTAGGGATCAGGGTATTTGTTACCTGCTATGCAATATCTCAAGACTTGGATTGCATTGTTTGTTTGCTTTTCTGGGGGTGTTTTTTTTTTTTGCTTAAGTGGGGTAAGTCAGGTCCCTGTGATTTCCTCCTGGCTGAAAGCAGCAGAGGTCTTCAACTTCTTAAATAAATTTCTTTGCTCCTGTACCTTCCTCGGTGTTTGTGGTGATCGTATTCCTCATTGACACAACACATTAGGAGAGGAATATGTTAAATCTTTCATCTGAGATTTTTTTTTCCTCCCCCCCCCCCCCCCGCCTGTAACTAGTTGTTGCTCAGTACATTTTGAGGCTATATTATTAGGTGCATGTAAAGTTTTTATTATCATTTTGTCTTCTTCATTTCTTATTCCTTTGTCAGGCTTATAACTCACCTCTTTATCTGTTGTGATCTGTTTACTTCTGGTTCGTATTTTCTGGTCTTTCTTGTTCATTGCTGTATTTTCATACTCTACACCCTTTTGTTTAAGTGTGCTTCATGTAAAAAAAACAACAAACCCATATTGCTAGAGCTTGTATTTTTAATCCAGCATCAGCCTGTCTTTTGATTTTTTATTTTAACATGTTTATATTTACTATAAAGCTATTTAAACATATTTTCTATCATGTTTTCTGTTGCCTATATACTCTACCTTCCTCATTTCCCACCCCCACTGCTAGTTTCAATCTTCTACACACCATTTTATTTATCCTGATGGTTGTTCTACTTTATTAAGATTCATATATGTTACCATGCTTCTTTATAAAATTCTAGAACTTACAAAAATTATATTTCCTCCTGAATAAAAAACCTACCCGAGTTTGCTCTCCACTTCCTCTTGATATGTTCTTAGATGGGAGCCCACACCCCACACTTGCATGTTGGTGTCAAATAGAATTTAGTTCTGAACTGCTAACAAAGTATCCTGTTGTGTTTTCTTTTCTTCTTTTTAGAGCGAAGGGGGTGGGGAGGAGAGAGAGAGAGAGAGAGAGAGAGAGAGAGAGAGAGAGAGAGAGAGATCAAAGTGAGAGAGAAACATCTATCAATTGCCTCCCATAGGTGCCCCAACAAGAGATGGAACCTGTACCTAGGTATGTGACCTGGCCGGGACTCGAACCTGCCACCTATTGGTGTATGGAATGATGCTCCAATGAACTAATTAAGCCACCAGGCTGGACAGAATGTACCCCTTGTTCTTGCTTTTGTGCACAAAAGTAAGCTTTGCTGTTATTTGTTTATCTTCTTTTATCAGATATCATATTTTCTAAACTTGTTTTCTTTTAGCTGGAGGACTTCCTCCAGGAGTGTTTTCAAAAACGGCCTATGCTGTGGTGCTGGCAGAGACACAGACACGGACACGGACCAGTGGGACAGGACTGAGAGCCCGGGAGCAAACCACACGACATGGTCACGTAACTTCCGACAAGGAAACAAAAACACACAATGGAGAAAAGACAGCCTCTTTGATAAATGGTGCTTGGAAAATTGGAAAGCCACATGCAAAAGAATAAAGTAGACTATAGTTTGTCCCCATGTACAAGAATTAACTCAAAATGCATCAAAGACCTAAATATAAGACCTGAAATAATAAATTACATAGGATAAAACATAGGCACTAAACTTATGGACTTTGGTTTTAGAGAAGATTTTATGAAATTGACTCCAAAGGCAATGGAAATAAAGACAAAAATAAATGAATGGGACTACATCAAACTAAAAAGCCTCTACACAGCAAAAGAAACCACCCACAAAACAAATGATAAAAGATATTTGCAAACAACAGCTCCAACAAGGGGTTAATATCCAAAATGTATTTTAAAAAATCATACAATTAAACACCAAACAACAATTCAAGTAAAAGATGGGCCGATAACCTGAACAGACACCTCTCCCAAGAAGACATACAAATGGAGCAGATACATGAAAAGATGCTCACTTCACTAGCTAATAGGGAAATTGCAAATCAAAACTACAGTGAGATACCACCTCACACCTGTGAGAACTATTATCAACAAGACAAATAGTGACAAGTATTGGAGAGGTTGTAGAGAAAAGGGAATTTTCATTCACTGCTGGTGGGAATGTAAATTGGTACAACCACTGTGGAAAACAGTATGGAAGTTCCTCAAAAAATTAAGAATAATTTTTGAACCAGCATTCCCTACCTGAAAAAAGATATATGCAACCCTATTTTCATTGCAGCATTATTCACAGTGGTCATACAATGGAATTCTACTCAGCCACAAATAGGTGAAATACTGCCATTTGAGAATATCATGCTAAGTGAAATAAGTCAGACAGAAAAAGTTAAGAACCATATGATTTCACATGTGCGATATAAAATTGAAAGCAACAAATGAACAAACAAGAAAATCAAACAAACAAATGAACTCAGAGATACAGACAACAGTTACCAGAGTGAAGGTGGGGTTGGGTGGGAGGGCAGTAAAGGATAAAGGGGGTCAAATATATTGTGATGGGAGATAATTTGACTTTGGGTGGTGAGCACACAATGCAATATACAGATCACGTATCATAGAAATGTACATTTGAAACCTATATAATCTTATTAAACAATTAGAGGCCCAGTGCACGACATTCGTGCACAAGTAGGGTCCCTAGGCCTGGCAGGTGATCAGAGCCAATCGGGGCCTTACGGCTGCCGGCAGGGGCCTTCCTTTGTTCCGCTCCCGAGGGGACACTTTGCATGTTAGCCTTTTATTTATTTATATATATCAGTCCAATACATTTAACTTTTTTAAAAAAGATCTATGCTGGAAATCTTTATTTTGACCTCATAGTTAAATGATAGCTATCTGTCTTTAATAGTAATTGTATTTCTGAGGTGTCTTATTTTTCCCTCTAAACTCATGCATCCTTGTGGGTAGATCACTTGCCTAGTAAAATGGACTTGGGGGAGAAGCTAAGTCAAGCCTTGGGCAGGGGAGGTTGTGGCCCTCCAGCATTACAACTGGGTTTGGCTGCATCGTTTTTCCCACCTCTCTACCAGTGGAACCAGACTCTCACATAATTTGCTTGTGCATCTACTTTGGACGCCTCTGTTTATACTTCTGGGTGCTGATGAAAGAGAAGGGAGTGATCCTGGGAGCCCGCCTCACCTACACCTTTATTGCCTGTTGCCCACCCTACCTGGTCCCAGCACCATCACCCTATCACCCACAGTTTCTAGGCCCATAGCCACCCCGACACCTCCAGAAGGGAGGCTCTGAGAGCCCTCTGCCTGCTCCAGGCCACTCCACGGCCAGGACTCCCAGAAGCTTTCTCAGCCATCTGCCTAGTACCTCACGGCCGCACATTAATTCTGGTCAGTCTTTTGTGACTATGGGACCCTTTGTCTCTACATTAACCCTGAGAAAGGTAGCTTATGTCCTTTAAGTTTGGGGATCCTTATATATACATAGGGTGTCCCAAAACATGTATACACACACTTTGAATAACTAGAAAGGCAGTGTTTATTAAAATACATTTTAGTTTCAAAGTTGAGCCATTAGCTTTAAAGTGTGTATGCATTTTGGAGGACACCCTGTACTTATATTTGGGGTCTCTGCGATCTACCCCAGAAGAAGTACAGTGCTGGGTACCCCTCAGACCCAAGTTATTTGCTGCCCCCAATTTTCCTTTCTTCCTGCTGGTCAAGCTCAATTCCTCTGGGTTGGAGACACTGCTCAGTTCTGCTTCCCTGCCCAGAAGTCCATGGGAAACGCTGTGTTGGGAGTTTTGAGATGCCATTAACAACTCCTGGCAAAGTCTACACCAGGAGTCTCTACGTCTCAGCTCCTGCAGCACAAGTTGATGATTCTTAGAATTCCAATGAAACATTCCAGTTTCAAACTGTGACTCTTATGTGTTAACCTAAGAAGTTAAAATAAACATCAACCTTAAGGGTCATATTTGGAAACTATACCTAGGGCAACCAACCATCTTTTTGCACACATCACCCTCACTTTCTTTCTCTCCAACGTTGATTGTGTTGATTATTGATTAGTGGGGGGCAAAGATTTCTTTCTGCACAGAGACACACCAAGAGTAGCTGAGGTCCATGTGAGGTCAGACACCTTCTCCTGAGAAAGCTCAGCGCACACCTTTCCTGAGGTGAAGCCGTCAGAGGCTCTGGGCTTGCTTAGGAGGAGACCCACCAACATCAAATTCTTTCAGACCCATCCGTAGTGCATAAAAACTAACCGGGGCCTACCAGGACTGGCTTGATTCATAATATTTAATGGTCATGTAATAGGAGTTTTTATTCAGCAGTTAAAGTCCATAAGTGCGGGTTTTACATGGAGATAGGTACTATGCCGATGGTTTAATTACACACCTTTTTGAACACCAAAGGAAATGGGTTACGCAGGTCTGGTAATTAAGGGAGACAATGAACCTAAAGTGAAGTGATCTTTATTTTTAAATTAGTAACCCTTTGAAAATGTCCAACCCAGGAAATGATACTGGAGGTTAGAAGTTGTTTATACATAAAGCTCTCTCTGTCTCTCTCCCCCGACCCCCCTGTCTCTCTTTCTCTCTCACACACACCCACACACACAATTATTTTATAGTTCTGATTCTACAAATTAACATTTTTGTTTTAGGGACTTAATTCAGCACTAAGTAGTTACCACATGTCCTTTCTTTTAAAGCCAGCAGAAGAGACTTTCCCCTCAAAGACATCAATATTAAGTTCATTAAGTAAGTCACCTGATGTTGGGCCCAAAATAATTAAACTGAATCTCCAAATTCTTGATTTCATTCAATCCAAACTACATACTTTCTCCAAATTAAATTTTTATGTGGCAAAGAGTTTCCATCTTCTCCGTGTTATTGAAACACAGCATTATTTACTCTTTCCTGCCCCTAACACACACCCCTGCACATATTCAACCCAACCTCTTCTCCAACTTCAGACTCCTCAGTGAGCTGCCTACTCAACATCTCATGTTGGATGGTCAAGAAGCCTTTCATTGTCTAGAACAATCTCTTGACGTTACCATAAAATCGTTCCTCTTGAAGAATTCTCAGTTGGTGAATGGCAACACTACCCTTTCAGTTTATCTCACCAAAAGACTTGAGTCTCCATTGACCCTTTTCATTTCTCATGATTGACATGATATTCAACAATAAATTCAATTGGCTCTATTTTCAAAATATAAGCCTCCTCACAACCTCTACTGCTGCTACCTTAGTTCCAGCCATCACAGTCCTTCTTGTAACTCGTCCTTCTGCTTCCACACTTGCTTCCTTATATTTAAAACCCAGAAGCCAGAGGAATCATTTTAAAACCCAAGTTCGTGGATGTCATTGTTGTGCTCATAACCACCAATGGCTTCCATCTCACCAAGAAGAAAAGCAAATGTCCGCACAGTGAGACCATTGAGGCACAGCATCATCTGCTGCCCGTTCCCTTTGTCCCTATTTCTCACACCCTCTTCCTCACTCTGTGTTGGACCCTCACAGCCTTTGCCGCTTCTGTTCCCTCTGTCCAGAATGTTCTTCTCCCAGATACCTACATGGCTTGTTACCTTCAAATCTTTACTCAAATGTCACCTCATCATTGAGGTCTTTACTATGGCAATTACCCCATCAGCCCTCTCCCCAGCACTTTCTTTTTTTTTTAATTAAATCTTTATTATTCAGATTATTACATTTGTTCCTCTTTTTCCCCCCCCATAACTCCCCACCTTCCAGTTCCTACCCCACCCTCCGCCCTCACTCCCCACCCACTGTCCTCATCCATAGGTGCACGATTTTTGTCCAGTCTCTTCCTGCATCTCCCACACCCCATTGCCCCCAAGAATAGTCAGTCCATTCCCTTTCTATGTCCCTGATTCTATTATAATCAACAGTTCATTCTGTTCATCAGATTATTTATTCACTTGATTCTTAGATTCCCTTGTTGATAGATGCATATTTGTTCATAATTTGTATCTTTACCTTTTTCTTATTCTTCCTCTTCTTAAAGGATACCTTTCAGCATTTCATATAATACTGGTTTGGTGGTGATGAACTCCTTTAGCTTTTCCTTATCTGTGAAGCTCTTTATCTGACCTTCAATTCTGAATGATAGCTTTGCTGGATAAAGTAATCTTGGTTGTAGGTTCTTGCTATTCATCACTTTGAATATTTCTTGCCACTCCCTTCTGGCCTGCAAAGTTTCTGTTGAGAAATCAGCTGACAGTCGTATGGGTATTCCCTTGTAGGTAACTGAGTTTCTTTCTCTTGCTGCTTTTAAGAGTCTCTCTTTGTCTTTTGCTCTTGGCATTTTAATTATGATGTGTCTTGGTGTGGTCCTCTTTGGATTCCTTTTGTTTGGGGTTCTCTGCGCTTCCTGGAGTTGTAAGTCTATTTCTTTCACCAGGAAGGGGAAGTTTTCTGTCATTATTTCTTCAAATAGGTTTTCAATATCTTGCTCTCTCTCTTCTTCTGGCACCCCAATAATTCGGATGTTGGTGCGCTTGAAGCTGTCCCAGAGGCTCCTTACACTATCTTCGTATTTTTGGATTCTTTTTTCATTTTGCTTTTCCGGTTGGATGTTTTTTGCTTCTTCGCATTTCAAATCTTTGACTTGATTCTTGCGCTCCTCTGGTCTGCTGTTGGGAGTCTATATAATATTCTTTATTTCAGTCCGTGTGTGCTTAATTTCTAGTTGGTTCTTTATCACAACATCGAGGGTCTCATGAGATTTCTTGTAGATCTCAATAAGTTTATCGGCGGCTTCTAGACAGTTCTTGAGAGACCTTAAAAGTGTGGTTCTGAACACAATATCCTCCATTGACAGTTTTGTCCTGTTTCTTTGCCTCCGCATTTTTTATGCTTTCTTGGTGCACCCCCTAGTGGTCTTTGTGCGCAGTCTTGTTGTAGTTAAGCCTTGATTGTTGTAGTTAATACTAGGGGGATTTGACCTCCAGACCAACTGGCTGTGAGAATCAGCTGTGTCTGCAGTGGGAAAACCTTTGTCCTCTGGGGAGGTGCTAATCTAGCCTTTGCCTGAGGCTATCCAGCAAATGGCTCTGCACAGAGCTTGGGCGGGGCGGGTCTCCCGGGATCAACAGGGTGGGTGGAGGGAGCAGTAATGGCTGCTCTCAGTCTGTCCCCAGAGGCTCTGCCTCTCAGAGTCAGGAGAAGGGTAATCTAGAATATGTACTTAGAATGTCACATGATTGTTTCTCATGAAGCCATGATAGTGAGTAGTCCAGCCCTGGCCTCCATCTTGAGCATCAACCCGCCCATGCCCTCCTTCACAGTCGGAGCTACACATGCACAGGCCTCCTTTCATACCCTTGAACTTGGAATTCTCTTTTCTGCCACAGGGCCTTGGTGAATGTTGTTCCCTCTGTGAAATGAACCCCACTCCATAGTACATTTGATTACAAAAAACAGAAATCCAATTCAAACTAGCTTACACAGGAAAATTTATTGGCTCATGTAATTGAAAATGCAGGAATATAAAACTAGCTTCAGGCATGGCTGGATCCAGGAGTCCACGTGATGCAGTCAGTGTACCTGCTTTTCATTCCCAGTTTTGCTTTCAGTCTCCCCTCCTGGGTTCCCACCTTGTCTTGGTCTCAGCTTTCAGTCTTGCTCTGGGCTCCCACCCATGTCTCCTCCTCTTTTGTCTCTGTTTTTTTCTTTCCTTTAATTTAGGTGGGCCCTTCCCATATTACAGCAAAAATAGTCATAATAGGCCCTAGCCAATCAACAACTCCTTCAAAAAGAATATTTCTCTCAATGGTTTTAATAAAAGTCTTGGGATAAGCATGCAGCAGGCAAATTAAAGTGCTGCTGTGGCTGCAGTAACATGGATGGGGCAGGGGTGGGTGTGGAGGGCTGGCTCTCCAAGAGAAAAGTAGGGGTGCTCCCTGCTCAGATGGAAATGAAGACTGGTAAACTAAGTCACTGAAAGGGCACCTGGCTGATTTTTACTCACCTTTCGGGTCTTCGCTCAGTGTCTTGTTTAGAAGACATATTCCCTGGCCCTTCTTCTCAAGCACACATCCCTCTGGGGACCACATCTTTTGGTCACACTGGGAAGGTTACATTTCCATGGAGGCTGTTTCAGGAAGGCTTGGCGCCCAGCGGGAGTGTGAAGGGCACGAGGACAGGCACTGGGCTCTGTTTGTTCTCAAAACTCTATTCCATTGGTGCACAGCGCACTCCATGGCTTACTCTTTGCATACGCTCGCTCTCTCGCTGAGTCATGCACTATCTTGTAACGGGGGGATTTTTACTGAAGCTCGCAGAGGTTTAAGGAACTTGACCGAGGTTGTCTGGTCATTGAGAGGCCAGGGAGGCTGACACCTATTTACCTGGCTCCTCTTCCAGGCCTGTCGGTTCCAGCTCCCAGCGTCTCTCAGTCCCGGGCAGTCGGGGTGTCCTGCGGAACGAGACGGGGAGCGCTGTCCTCAGGAAGCTCACGGCTGCTTTGTGCGTTTTCCCCGGGACAGTGGGTCTCAGCTGAAGGCGGGGCTCTGGATCTAGAAGCGTGGTCTGCCTCTCAGACAGACTCTCAGTGACCTCATTGGAGGATTCAAGGAGGTCTAGGCCTGCTCCCGGGCAGTCCGAGGTGAGGCAAGTCACAGAGGCCCAGGCACACACAGGCCCGGAGTCCTGTTCCCACACCAAACAGTGGGCGCACCTTTAAACCTTCCATCTCCACATTATGTAGTAGCTGTGTCACATCTTACAAATGAACAGCGACTCTGCTTTCAGGCTATATTTGTCGTGTGAGTGTATTTGCTACCTTTGCCTGAAAGTCACTTGCTGGGAGGCTCTTTGGAAGCAGGTGACATGACCAGTACCAAAGGTGGGCTGGGGACAACCAGGGCCTTGAGCGGGCTCCTTGGGAAGCCCGTGCCGGCTGTCAATGCCAGTGACCATTCCTACTTGCAGGTTTGGTGTGAGAATCTCGGGAATGAAGTTTAGTCAGGTTGGCCATGAAATACAGTAGAATGGTTTATGCGGACAGCTCTGGGGTCTGGCTGGGGGGTTCATGCCACCCCCGACCTTCCTAGCAGTGTAACCTTGGCTCATTCACTCAACAACGTGCGCAGGAATTCCTGGTCCTGTGCCGCCCTGGTGCTGGGAGGGAGATGGGCTGTAAGCAAAGATGCCGATGGGTGTGTGATGTGGAGAGGTGCTGGCACCGTGGAAACAGCACGGTGGGCAAAGCCTGGTGAGGGCGTCATGTTACTGCGTGGCCGGAAACGCCTCTCTCCTAGAACACTGGGAGAGTGGAGGGTGTGAGCTGCGCCAAGAGCCAAGCAAAGAACATGCACCAGAAAGAAAATAAAAACTCTGAGGTGCCTGGTGTCTAGTGAGAGCAAGTGGCCAGTGCGGCCGGGGGTGGGGCGGGGGCAGGGAGGGGCGGGAGAGGAGCAGCTTCCTTGCCTGAAGGAGCAGCTGGGTCAGCAACAGCTCGGAATCACGGAGCTGGACTGTGAAGCACTCAGACTTGTTAGCAGTGATTGCAATGGTGATTTTGCCATGTGCTTGATTTACGGCAACTGCATGTTTTCTAGAAAATCTCTTGCTTGACCCTGCTCTGCAGTCCCATGCCTCACACTCCAGCTCTTTCGCTGTGCTAGGGACTTTTCTCTTCTCCTGCTGGCACACTCTCCCAGTCCTTGGAGTTGCCATTAAACATTGCGCGCTCTGGGAGGCTCCCCTTTGTCCCAGAGGGCGGGCGGGCCTCCCCTGGCTCCCGCAGCTCCCCCCCCCCCCCCCCCCGCACTGACCCCCTCGCATTCTGATCCTATGGGATGTTTAAGAACTGTCTTCCCAGTGAACCATTGGGGACCATGAAACCAAGTTTGTGTCTATCTTTCCCCAGTTGCATCCCCAGCATTGAATTTGAACAGGTCATTTAATGAGTATTTGTGGATGGATGGATGGATGGATGGATGGCAGCATGCGTGCCAGTGAAATCTGCTCCTAACAGGTCGTGTTCCCAGGCAGAGTTTAATTAGACAATATTTTAATATTGATGAAATGTGGAACGCCACACAAACTCCATGCTGAGACCATGGATTTCATCAAGAAAAGTCCCCAAGGAAGAATATGTTATTAAATTTTTAGAACTTTAAAATTGGAAGGAACCCCTTTTATCATTTAGCTAAATGGCCTCAATTAAGAGAAAGAGAAAGCTGAGGAACAAAGAGATGAAGTAACTTGCCAAAGTCACCAGTTCGTTAGGGCTGGGACTGGTGACCTGGGTCTGGGCCTCTAGCATTTGAGGCAAAGAGCGCGCTGGGCACTGACGGCTTCAGGACTCCCAGATCCAAACACTGGCTGCGACGGTTCCGGTTCCGGGTGATGAATCTGAGGCTGGGCAGGAGGAGGGAAGGAACTTTGTGCTGGAGGTTGAGTGTTTTCAGATTCAATGCATTTTGTGGGCAGGAAAGCACTTTTATGTGAGAGCTTCTAAACTCTTCAGCCTGGTGGGTACTTTTGGAAGTGTTTTAATTTCTGGATCACACACTCAATTCTCCAACATGCCCAGTAGATTTTTTTCCCCATCCAGGGTCCTAAAGTAGCAAGGTAGATTTGGGAAAATAATTAGTAAAAATCTGAAAGTGAGAAATTATTCCCAGAACACTTAGCTCGCTCCTTCAATTACACACTCGAAAATGGCTAAGGCTCTATTCTGCGTGAATGCTGGACTCTCTCCCTAAACCCTAAGGTGGGTAAGCTTACCGAAACATCTTTACAATTTTATTAGAGGTTTTAATTCACTGCTTTATCAATCTCTGTTAGACTGCAACATAGCTTTAAATATTCCAGTGGTAATTAATGAATCTTTTATGTTGCAAATCAAGTATGTCCATCTGTGTGCGCTGAGGTGAGGTGAGGAAGAGCGAGGGCTTCTCCCGCTCCCACCTGCTGACTGCGCACGCTCCAGGCCACTGTCGCTCGCTGCCCAGGTCTGCTGTCTTTCTGAAGGTCAGGCTCCTTACGTGTTTCTTGCCAGAGACATTCCCGACTAGATGGAAAGTCTTTGAATGTGGAATTTTTGCTTGAGTGCAAAATAATAAAAAGCATGTGTATGTTAAAAAAGGATCAGCTTAATGGCAAATGAGCTTTGGTCTGCATTAATATTCTATTACAGTAAAAACTTCTATTTAATAAATTTTCTCCAGACTTTCCCCCCCAGAATCTAATGTATTTTTCTAAGTGGCCTGCCAACCTAAGAAAAGTATATATGATACATTTGATTTATGTTAAGTCAATAACATGCACAAGCCATTTAAAATTGTATTTTAAATGTAGAAATATCAACCCAAGGAAACATGTATAGTACCATATATTGAGAAGGGAGGGTGTTAACTTTTCGGAGGCTGAAATGCCGTATAAATGCTATTCTACTTAGTAGATATTTTTTAAATGTGGTGCTTTGTCAAGTGGTAAGAAAGCAAATCTAAAATCCTGCAATTTAGTTTAGAACCTAAAATGGAGCCGATATTCAAGACTTCACTGAACACAGCAGTTTTCCTGTCCTTTCTCACTAATGAGTGAGCCGTGAGCACCGCCCGACACACGCACGCAAGGCCTGCCGAGTCTGGAAGCCAGTGTGCTCTTCTCCGGCCTAATTAATACCGGGCTTGGTGACATTTATGTATCAGAGCAATAAGCTAAACAGGAAACAATTTATGTCACCTAAAGCTTTTTACCAAATCGATGCAGCTCTTTGTAATTACTTGTTTCACAAGATGAAAAGTGCTAAGGCCTGATCTTCGTCCATGGATTTGTGGTCAACTTGACCTGTGCTTCCGTTGTTAAAAAAAAAAAAAAAAAAAAAAAAAAAGCGTTGGTGATCATCACTGACTTCCATCAAGTGATCCATATTGCTAACATTTCTGGAATTTTAATGTAGTTACAATTTATAGCCGATCAAATGTGGTTACCTAAATTGCTGTTGCTAGTAGGCAGTTTAACTGTCTTTATTAATTACAGTATAATTTAATGTTTGAACACCGGCACTTGTGTTGGTCATTTTTACAGCTAGAGCAGTTATCTGCCTTATGACGAACCATTTTAGCATTTTCGATGGAAATTTGCTAATATGATGAGTGATAAAAATGTCACCCACTGGTAAATAATGATTATTGCTTTGGCTGAAATTAATTCTTGAAAGATCAGTTACCTTCAAATTATCATTATAACTTGAAGCTGGTCTTTTTCCTTCCCTATATTCTCAGTATGAGCCAAAAAAAAAAAAAAAAAAAGACTGGTAATTTCAAATGTAAATATCCATTATGTAAATAGGTAAATGAAGGTCACTTAACAATAGGTTTTGCTTCTTTAAAAAAAATCAAATATTGCTTAAAAATAAAGTAGGTGATATTTAGAGTGATGGCTTTCTAATCCAACTATTGTTCCAGTTAAACCTGTGTTTTCAATGTGACTCAATTTCCCTCCAATGTGAATTCTGTCTTAAACCTTTCATCAATCAGTCAATTCCTTAAACGAAAGTATCAGACCCAACTTCACTTTATTTTAACAAGGAATACTTTTATTTGACGCAACTACAATGATAAATTGTGATCACTACCCTGAACATAAATGTGTAATATCAAAGACAAAATCTAGTAAGACTAATTATACTTTGGTTTGATTTTTTTTTTTTTTTTTGAGAAGTGGGTGTTACTCTCATGTATCTGTGTTGGTGTGAAACTGGTATTCCTAAGAATTTAGGATCTTTATATGAAAGTCCTCATTTAAAAGAAAAACCTGTATTTTGGGTTTGCTGCCTGGTTTACCTGAGTGACAAGTCTGAAATATGTCAAAGATGATGATTGTGCTTTAGAACAGTTCCTGACATTCAATTAAAAGCTGTACTAGGTATCAACCTGCAGTATCATCACTAAAGCAGTCATGCCTGGCGGGTCCTTCAGCTTATTCAAATATGTGTACGTACTTAACCTCACCCGCTGCCTATGCTGTGGGCAGCACTGTGTAAGCCTGGCATTTAAGGAATCTCAGTTAACTCGTACTTTCTTAGTTCGCCGGGCGAGAACTGAGGGTCTGAGGTTTCGCTCATTACCAGGTAGAGGACTTCTGGACTGCGGCCCGCCTGCCCGCGAGGAGGGGACCCCCTGCAGCTGCACAGCAACACCGACATGAGAACAATGGTTTCCCTGAAACACCGCCAGGAGAGCGTTTACCTTCTGCTCAGCATGACAGTGTCTTGCCAAGTAAAGGCGGCAAGGTCCACCTCCAAGTCCCTTCTTCGCTTGTGTGATGTGCTCGGAACCACGTAGGTAACGGTTTTTATTACCACACTTTGGCCACTTCACGTGCTGCTTTCAATAGACTCGCGAATTCAACCCATGTGCTGGAAGAATTTTTAAAGCATGTAACACCAGTTTAAAAATACCGGGAACTGACTTCTTTTCCCTTAGATTGTCACATAAAAAATGACAACAGCCAGCCAGGTCAGTGTGGCTCAGTTGGTTGAGCATTGTCCCGTGTTCCAAAAGGTCACTGGTTCGATTCATGGTCGGGCACATGCCCAGGTTGTGGGCTTGATCCTCAGGAGGGGAGTGCAGGAGGCAGCCGGTTGATTTTTCTCTCTCACCAATGTTTGCATGTTTTTCTCTCCCTCCCTTTCTCTCTAAATAAATCAATAAAACATATTTGAAGAAATGACAAGAACCAACTAGCCATCTAGTGTGAATCAAAATTATACTTTTTTGGGCCAAATCAACAAAAAAACACCTTTTTTGGTTTAACACAGAATTTTGGTGATTAGGTTATGTGTGTCATGCGATAGAAAAGGTTGAAAATTGTTGCCAGAGACCAATTTAATTTTTACTGAAAGATGATGCCCGAATTCATTAATCCTTAGTGTATACAATATAACATTAAAAAGAAATTTTATTAAAGGTATGCAGTTTTTTAAAAATCTCAAGATCAAGATGGTTCTTCTGGAATAGTTACTGGTGCTCTACTGTTTCCTTCACTGAGTGCACTAATCTAACATATTTTTTATAGAATATTTTTATAAAATCATTTGTTCTAAGCATTTATCATTATATGCAAAAAGATTTCTTGATGAGAATATTATAGACGGTGCATGTTTTTGACATTAGCATTTTATTTGGATGACTAATCTTGCAGATGTGAAATTCTAATGAATTATTCATGATATTGCTTTCCTCTGAAATTTCAGTTTGCTCTTAATGCTAGTTATTAAACATTTTGTTTTTCTCTATAAAATTTGATCAAGAAAAATAAGGGTGTGCTTCCTTGAGAGAAAAGGTAGCCGCCTCGCTCCTGTTTTCCCGATTCTCTAAGTGGAGGCTGTACCTGAAGCCCGAGGACGAGAGCTTCAGGCCTCCGTGATGCTGAAAGCTCTCCGTTCCCAATGATCTTAATTCCGTGTTGGAAGCAGCTGATGAAACCCAGGGCACATGCCCAACAGACAGGACCAGCCGGTGAGAAGGGGAAAGAAACTTAGGCTGTGGCGACTTTTACCACCAGTGTGAACAACCAGCATTTTATTGCATTTGAGAATGCTATCATGTCAGTAATCAGTACTGACTACACATTTTTTTTTATTGTCTGCATCCACAGACACGGAATGATGGAATTACAGTTGATGTCAAGGAATGAGTTTCTTTTATGTCTTATCAAAACAAAACAAAACAGAAAGATTCCTGTTACTGGCAGCGCCCACCCTCGAAGCGGGCGAGCACGGTCCCGGCGTCTGGGGGGGAGACCGTGTGAACTGCACTGGGCCCACGGATGCCTTTAGATTACAAGTCTCATTCTCAGGATAAAAAAGCAAAACCAACTCGCAAACACATCCAAAGTGTCAACAGGGTGTACCATTAACCAAAAGGTAGCAACTCTGCAAACCCTTACAACGCATGTTCTCTGCACCCTTGGAAATGGAGCTCAGCTGGAATGTGGAAAGGAGAGGAAATATTTAACTTTTTTTTTTTCACAATAAAAAAGCTAGTGATTTACATCATTTTGGGGGTTAAGAATCCAGGGTGTTGGTTACAGGGTGATGGGATGTGGCGGTGTCAGAGCTGTCCTGTCCGTGGGGCCGGCTGGCGGCCCTTGGTCCCGCAGCGGAACTCGGCTGGCAGCACAGGCTCTAGGGACCAGAGGGATGGGTCGGCATGCCTGACAGTGCATTAGCCTGATACGAGGGACTATGTCCCGAAAGTATGCTTTTCCTTGGAAAAAAATATGTAACAAATTGTGTTTACATTTTGGCACCTTGTAAAGTTTTTTTTTTTTTTTAATACAAAACGTTCAATAGCTTTGACACTCCTCGCCATTAATCACCACTTCACTGATAAACTTTGAAAGTGTGACCCTGCAATTTCATCATGCAAAATATTTACTGCAGCAGGAGAAAACATTGTTTAAAACATTTTTTTTTCTCTTTTCAAATGTATGAACTTGTTTAAGATCACCAGGAAGGCAGTGTAGGATAGACACAATGGTTAGGAATGTATCAAAAAAACAGATTAACACACATGCCCACGCGCACGCACACACACAAAAAAAACCTGTACAAAATGCTCCAATCAATGAGAAGAGGGGGGGGAAAAAGTCTGTTAACTATGTTACAATTTAAAAGCAAAAGAAAAAAAGGTTAGGGAATTTCTCTCTCCCACGTGTCAGGAAATGTCATCCAGTATTCTTAAAGCAAGGATAACTAAATAAAATACGTGTGCAGCATATGCTGCAATTCCATTACATACAGTAGTTTTTTCCCCAAAGCTATTTTTTAAGTATCATGAATATAAAGCAGTTGCACAAAAAGCAAAAGTGTTTTGACAAACAGGTGTATGCATTTATTCCTTTTTAGGAACAATATCTAAAAAAAAGAACCGCCCTCCTCCCTCCCCCAAAAAGACGAAGATTCACACAGACACGTTGGGATATATGTACAACATAATAAACCATCCCCAGGGAAGCGACCAGGACAGCCCCCGGGGTACAGAATCAGAAGTGTAAAAATCAGAGCGAAGTTTGCTTGCTGTAAAGCCTGAGAATTTTTTTCAGTTGGTTCTCCTGCAAGGCTATGATACCTGCAACGATATGTAAAGTCTAATTTTTCCTTTTTACCTTTTGCTACAGTCTTTAGACTAAGCATGCAAGACATACGACTAAGTGCAACTGAGTGACTTTTTTTAAAATTTTAATCATTCCCTAAGGTTTGAACTGAGGTATGCGTACTAACAGTTTCTCATGCTGTTATCTTTACTCATGTCTAGCTACACATGCTGAGAATGAACTAATCTACCAGATTTGTATCCTCTTTTGAATACCAAACTAACCAGCAACCACTCCGTTGAGAAGCACAGGGCCCGCTCCCCGGCCCCGCTGGCTGCTGCCTGCACCCCGAGCTGCGTGGCCGGGAAGGCTGACGGTCTCGCGTGGCCACAGGCTGCGCCGGGACAGAAAGCCGAGACGCTTCCAAGTCAACCGCCACAGGAGTTTTTGTACCAAGCTTACGAGTGGACAGGAGTGTTACTTTTAAAAAAAAATGAAAAATGCTGGCGAAAGCCTAATCAGAAAAAAAAGAAAAAAAAAAGGTTTAAACAAAATAAGGAAAGAGGATATATGCCAAGAGAAACCAAGATTACCACAGTGACCACAGCACAGTCCTTAAACCAGCGTGGCATCCAATCTCCTGCAGAAAGTGTGCTCTCGGGCTAACATCGGACGGTGCAGCTCCACCGCGGAGCCCGTCTAGCCTCTGAGTTGTGGTAACTGTCTCATCTGCCGGACACCCTGGTTCTCAGGGCACTGGCGTGTGTTTTTGAGACGGGAGTCCCTTCCTTTGTTTACTGCTCTAATACTGTGTCCTATTTTTATCTCAGTAGCCCCATAATCTCTCTTTACAAGAATGAATTTTGGTCTTTGTAGAGATACAGCAGAGAAAAAAACCAACAACTAAAAAAAGTAACAACTTTGGTTCCATCATCTGCTTGGCCTTCTAAATTTATGAAGGAGCAGCTCTTCCTCAGCTTAGCAACAGCCTACATCTCATCAATCGCCTCTAAATTCCTTCGCCTCCTTTGATCAACAATAAGAGGATATTTGGCTTCATCAGATAAAGCATAAAACAGAGAACATAATTTACCTTTGTGTAATATCTTTGGTAATTTTAGAAAAAAGGTACAAAGAATATAAATTAAGCTCCAAAGGGCTCTCAAACTAAAAACAAGAGCGACGGTCCTCCAGGAGCAACCGAGGCGGAGGGCGCAGGCTGCAGGCGCGCAGCGCTCCAGGCCGGCGGCACTGGCGCGACCCTCACACCGCGCCCCTTCCCCAGAGGCCCCCTGGACGCGCCCCTCGCTCCGGGTCTCCTACGTTAGTTTTGACACTGGGTTGGTGTGTCACATGGCACACACACTGAGCTGCAGCAGCAAATCTGCACATGTGAAATGAACACTTCAGCATCTGCTGAACTCGGTCTCCATTAACTCCCACAAGTTCCATCTGAAATCTAATTTGCATCCACACAGATTGATGCCACCAAGCAGGTCTGAACTGATGTTTAGATCCACCACCACCACCACCTTCAGCAGAGCTGCTCGGGAAGCTTTCTGGCCACTTGGCAAACAAAGCGACCCGCACGGGTTTAGCACGGCTGGTCCCCGGGCTCCACACAGGTGAGCCTCCAACAGCCAGGCGTCAGTCTCCAGACGATGAGATGTGTGGGGTGCTCCGTTTCCTGGTGCCGCTGGGACGCTGTGGCGTTCCCCGAGGATGAAGGCAGCTGCAAAATCAACGCGGCGGGTCTGAGCCAGCCCTTCCCGCTCCTGCATGCTTGTGGCGGACCCTGCGCTGCTCCCGAGCCCACGCTTTCTGTCATCCATTCTCTCTCTGCAGGCCCCCTCTGCGCAAGGACCTGCATGTGTAGAGTGCAGCATTTGGGACCTTTTTGAAAAAGACCAAAACGGAATGTTTTCTGACTTCAGAGAAAACATGGTGATGTCTGAAGAAAAATGGAATGAGTGACAGAAAACTACCAACAAGAAATGACATTCAGCGTTGTATAATAAAAACACCTGTAACATTCATCACAAGGTACAGAGAACGTGAAGCCTCCAGGAGGCCGCGGGCCCGGCGGAGGCCTGAGGTCAGAACTTAAAATGGTAGAGGAGAAGCAATAAGAAGAAAAAGCAATACATTAAAAAGTCTGGGATAATTACTTTTAACCCCCTCCCCCCAATAACCACACAAAGGCCTTCCCCATCCCAACTGGAAGCAAAAAAACCCAAACAAACAAAACCCCGCGCTGGAGTAAAGGCAGTGATAATCAACATGCAGTGCTGTGCGAGCAGGCCGCCCACGGGCTGGACCGCCGCTGCTGGGAGAGGCGTGGCTGCAGCCTAGGTGCACATGCTCAGTTGGGTGTCCTCAGGGTCCAACGTCGGCAGGACTGCAGTTCAAAGTCTGCTGCTAAAAGCGAATCAGTTTAGCAAATTTACAACAGATGTTGACTGTTAAGAGAGGAAAATCCCAAGTACCAAACAAGTCCATCCAATGCACAGAGTACAAATTCCTTTTTTCAACAAAAAGTAGAAAAATCAAAAATACTCCCAAATGGGGTTCTGGATGGCACTGAGTTACACCTTTCAGAGTTTTGTCAAAATGCAGTGTGACTCCTCCAGACTGTACAGCAAATGGAGAACAATGTCACTGCTCATTTTTGACATGTTTTGTTTTTTTCCAATCTTCATTTTTGGGGTCAGCCTACCCAGACGTTCATTCCATGTCCTCATTTACTGCTTCGTCTTCGTAATCTCTGTCCTGGTCAAAATCTGGACTGTGGTTGGCTGTGGTCACTAAGGACAGAGGCCCTTCGGCTTCCTCCGGGTCCAGGGGCTCCTCCTTGACGTGCACAGGATGCCTGGAAGCAAGGACAGGGTCACTGAGAGAACGGCCGGCCCGGTACCATTTAGCCGTTTTGCGCAACACAAAAGCGCATCTAGGACCACACTGTCCAACACAGCGGCGCTAGCCACGGCGGCTATTTAAATGAAAATTAATGCAACTTAAAATTCAGTGTCTTGCCCTAACCAGTTTGGCTCAATGGATAGAGCATCGGCCTGCGGACTCAAGGGTCCCAGGTTGGATTCCGGTCAAGGGCATGTACCTTGGTTGCGGGCACATCCCCAGTAGGAGGTGTGCAGGAGGCAGCTGATCAATGTTTCTCTCTCATCCATGTTTCTGGCTCTCTATCCCTCTCCCTACCTCTTTGTAAAAAATCAATAAACTATATTTTTAAAAAAATAGAATGAAAAAAGTATTCAGTGTCTCCACTGCACTGGCCACATTTCAAATGCTCAAGGCCAGGTGTAGGCAAGGCCACCAGACAGGACAGCCCAGAGCAGGCATCCTGGCCACAGGAGGTGCTCCCGCCCTGGTGGCTGGAGCGTGGCGGTCTCTGGGCTGAGCGGCCATCCTCCCAGGGGCCTCAGGCCTGGGCACCCCATTCCCTGAGGGTTTATGAGGAAGCAGCTGTGACTCAGTGGGTCTGGGGGCCTGAGACTGCATGTGCAGACGCTCCCCGGTGATGCTGCTGGTCAGAGGACCACACTGAGCACAGGAAACTGGCGCCCTTGTGGCATCCTGGGTGATGACTACAAATCACATCACCACGCGAACCGGGGTCTGCGGGCCGCGAGAGCGGAGGCTGTGCTGCGTTGCTCGTTAGCATGCGGACCCCGCGAGAGAACTCTCCCGAGAACGACCCAAGTGGAGTCCGATCATTAATCAACTTCAAGCAAACACAGCAAAGAGACACCATGATACATGCTTGAAACTCCAAATTAATGCATATTTTTACAAACTGTCAATAAGGCAAGAAAAGCCCTGCCAGGAAACACAAACGAAGAGGAAAATGCTCCCTCAACACAACAAGATGATAAGAAAGCGGAGCCCGGTCAGAACAGTAAGGCTGTCAGCTGTAAACAAGGCCCCACAGGAGGCCGCCGGGGCAGGGCAGGCAAGGCCTGGAGGAGGCCGCCACCGCCTCATTAGGGACTGAGCGCGGCTCAGCTGGAGGGGCCCACAGCGATGGCAGGACATCACTCTGATAAAAACTGAGAAATGTTCGTAAATCATATTTACAGCCAGGCCTTTGCAAATACAAATTACTTTGTGTTACAGGGCTTTGATATGTAAAAGAGCCATTCTGCTGAGTTAAAGGCCCTTCCTGGGACAGCCGCAGAAGGGAGGATGTTGTAACTGATATTATCAGTTATTATTAGTGATAAGAGGGGTTCCTGTGGACGGCGGGCGGGCTTCCTGGGTAATTGATGCTGTGCCCAAACCCGAAGGCCACCTGAGCCACTTAAACAAACAGGAGTGCTGTGTGCCGCCCCTGGCCCTGCGAACCTTCAGAAAACCCAGATCCGAACCGAGCGCGGAGGGGGCCGCGGGCAGGATGAAGCGCTTTCCTAAATCGTGCCGTATTCTTAAAAACTACTTGCAAAATAAAATGTAGCTAAGCTGTGTAATAACACGCTTCACTAGCTGTGGCCCATCTACTTTCAGTTTTCCGATGGTCCTATTTGTCTGTGCTTCTACAGTGAGACCTGGACTGACTACATAACTTGCAGAGCCCTCTGTAAAGTGAAACTGTGGTTCAAAACTTAGTAAGAATTTCAGGCTGGAAGCAGTCCTGAGCATGGCATCCTCCTGCCCACTGCACACCATGCGGGACATGCCTGGACCGTCGGCCCTGGCAGGATCCCCTGCACTCTTCTGGGAAGGATTAGGTAGGTGTACTGATTATTATTCCTTTTTAAAAAAAGGCTCCCGTACTCCTAATTAGGGGAGGCGTTTGGTTTTTGCCTATCCTCTCCATGTGGGGTCATACTTCCATATCCTGTGAATACAGCGGGAGACCATCGTCCCTGTTGTTGGCTCTCCAGTGAACTCTTCATGGCCCTGTGAGACGCCATTCACACGGGTCTGGAGCCTCACTGCTCTGTTTGTGACTGTCCCCTCCTGATCTTTGTAGAACACAGTGGCGACTTCTATCCATGAATCTTTCTCCCTCTGTTGATTTACCTCTTTAGGATAATTTTCTAAGAATGAAACTGTTAGAGCAAAGGCCAAAACATCATTATGGTTCTTATGATTTGTTGTGATAATCATTTCCAAAGGGACTATATCAATTTAGACTCAACCTCATCAGCACCAGTATTACTTTAAAAAAATTTTTGTCATATTTATTAAAACTTTTCAGGTTTACAAATCTGAATTTGATGATGTTGAGATGATATAAGACTATGGACTGGAGGGGGTGGGAGGACCTAAAAGAAATCCAACAGTCATCAGGAAGTTCTTGCTTTATAGTTTTAGCCTGACAAATATTTTGCTGGGCAAAATGAAATCAATAAAAATCATCAGCCTGCCGACACAGTTCACGTTAGGGAGTATTCCCCCCTCCCCTAAATGTGCAGCCAAATCTCAGTGAGATTATTAGCACCCCAAAGACACAGGTTATGACCCTATCATGCACGCCTACTGGCTCAACCCCAGTGCCCAGTGCAGGCTGGTCCCCAAGCAACGTGAACTGATGAGACTTGCTGTGTGACAACCAGACCACACACCAGAGTGACAGCAGCTTCCGGCCCGCAGGTGCCGAGTGCAAGCGCAGCAGCAGCACAGGCCCCCGGCGCTCAGACCGCGGACGAGCCTGGCCTCCGGGCGGATGCACTTCGGGTGAGGCACAGGCTTCACTCACCCAGGGGTCTCCAGAAACGGGAGCTGCAGCCTCGCCTCTTCTCTTGCAGACCCGCCCCACACACCCGCCCCACTTTCTCTCCAACTCCTACTTCCCAAAGGGCTCCCAGCGCAGGACTAAAACCACACATTTCCGCTCTCACGTCCGAGTAATTCCTTTGTTTAGCCACTCCGGGAACAGCGCTGTTCACTGAAGCTGGCTGGTGTTTAACGGCATTGTGATCCCAGGGTGTGTGCAGAGCTTGCAGTATTTTGCTTTGTAACTCCTTTAGCTCCTATCAGGATAAAAGTATAATGCCCCAAAGCCATAATTATGCGTCTACTCTCTAGGGTTTCAAAAGAGAAACAAAATGTAATGGTATTTGAGTGTCACAGAACAGTAAGAATGCCGAGTTCTGTTTCAACACCAGACGTTGGCTGGGCTACGGCACTAACAAGGTCCTTTAAGCCTTGCTGTAAAGTTTACAGCTTGATTTATTCCAATAGACTGCAACAGTTAAGAAACAATTTGCATCATAGCAGGGTAATGCACATTGGACAAGAATGGAAACTATGCCATTACAGAACCTGCTTAATGGAAATATGGGGTCAAAAAGAGTAACAGTCTATGACACTGATAGCAGGCACAGGGAATATGCTATTGACATATGATTATATTTAGCAAACAGTGTGAACCTGTGAGATTTGAGCAAAAAATCATATGCATTTTAATGTCTTTATGTAGGGTTTCTTTTTTTAAAAAAAAAAAGCAGTTGAAACCTTTATTTTGTTAAAAATTATGCTGACTGCTGTAAAACATGGTTTCTGGTAATACTGGGGTTAATTCAAAGTTGTTAAACAAATTAACTTTATAGTGACTTTATCTTGTACAGCAAAAGTCACATTACTCTAAAATGTTGCCAGAGGTTTTTATCCAAATTTCTTTCTTTTTTTCTTTTTAAGTGATCCTTGAAACTAAATAATAGAAATATACATCAACTAAACCTTGGACTCCATAGGATTATGAGACATAGTATCCTTTCATTCAATAACTTCAGATATTTTTGCTCTAATGAGTATTTCTTGAAGTAGCTTATATAGCAATTTATATTTGCTCTGAACTTCCTTAATATCCGAATAAATACTCCTGTCATGACAATGATTTAAAGATGAAAACGTGTGATACAACAGAAACCCCAGGCTGCGTTAGAAAGCATGATCTATGGGAACATCTCTCGGAATACTGGTGAGAAAAGGCTAAGCGACTATTCCTATAAACTAAAAGTCATTTCCAGCATTAAAAATCCTTTTCAGATCACTTTGGGCTTAAACCAAATGCTAAATACTCAAACTGCAGATCCCCCCACTAACCCAACACCTACCCTGGCAGACAGCATTTTTTCTGTCATTAGATGCCAATTCATTCTGTTGCTAATTGCTACAGGTCATATATTCCATTCCTATTGCTCAAATAATCTTCAAAGAAGATGTTAATCAGTAATTCAGAAAGTCTGTGTAGTCGAGCAGCTTCTTCTAGGGGCTGGCAGTAGGCACACCCTGAGCCAGTTTATTCTGTAAGGTTGGCATCGTTTTGCAGCCCCTTGCTAAAGGCAGACGCATTCTATGACCCCACCCCACCCAGTCATTTGGGGGAGTGTGGTTTCTCTTCTTTTTGACCTTTTCCCAAGAAACTGGGCACTGTCAGGTCCACCTGTTCCCTCCCCTGGCCCCCCACCGGGGCCGAAGCCTCTGCCGGGTCTGCCTGCTCCTGGGCCATTCACATTCAGCATGGACAGCCACTGCCCTCACTTCACTCAGTCACGTGTGTGCTCATTATACTGCCGTCTGCTGCTAGAACGCTCCTATTAATTTTCCTTCTGATTTTAACCGCAACCTATCAATCATGCTGCCTTTCATTTGTGCCATCATTGCTGCCTGGGAATAGCACTCCCGCACTGTGTTCACAGTGAAGTTCATCCCACAAGCAGGCAGACAGCATCCCTTTCTCCCTGGCAGGTGCAGCGTCCCCGAGACCTGAACACACCAAACTGCTGCACAGTGGTGTTCACTGACTTCAGGGGACAAAGTAGGGTGGGAGGCAGAGGGTGGAAATAATGGCCCGGGATGCCAGGCAGAGGGCAGAAAAGCAACCTGACACCCACTCTATTGCTGTGCACACCTGTAGTGCTGCATGAAGCCGGCCCTTTTCATGGGAAAGTTAGAAAATGCTGCTAAGCAAGCTAAATGTTTCCAGAAGCACTGGGTTCTGGGAAATAAAAAATTAAAGAAAAGGTATAAAAAGTGGCCACAGAAAGGCTTGTGTGCACATAGGACAGGGAGGCGGGAGTCTGGCACAGAGGTCTCTGGGGACAATACTCACACGGCCTGCACGGGGGACCTGCCGGGGCTGCTGTCGCTCTCGGTGCTGTTGGCGTGCTCCACCGCCCCGTTCAGCTCTTCCCGCATGGCGCTGGCCAGGCCGCCCAGAGTGGGGTTCCCCATGGAAGCGGTAGTGTACAGAGGTATACTATTCTCAGCCATGGAAGCCTGTCGTCAACCGAGAGAACAATTAGGATGCAGGATGCAGAGAGGGGACCTACTCATGAAGGGTGTAGGCAATCATCTTCAGCTTAAGCTCCTTGTAGTGTAGTTGGCAAATTCACGTTTCTAGTGACAAGCATTTTGCTTTAAAAGTAAGATTTGTGACACACGTCCCAAGCTTAGTTTCAAAGCGCTCGCTCCCTGGGGGATCAGACGCCCACAGGGAGGGAGACTCCATCAGCCCTGCTGAGCAGAGTCACATGGTCCAGACAACGCCATCTAATATGAGGTTTGTGTCTGCTGCCTTTTTTCAAGAGCAACTGAATATTTCCAGATCACAGGGAAATGTAATGGAATTTTCATTTCTTTATCCACTTTGATGACTCCAGTATTGGATATTAGAGATTTGATCACATTATTCTGGCTGCACAGCTCAAACTTATGAGAACTTCCATAAACATTACTTCGTAGATCCTATAGAGGAGGAAGAGATTATAGAATTGGAATCAATTTTTATCTTCCCCCATCATTTCTGTTTTAATGGTTTTTTTTTAATTTGTTTAGTGTAGTTTGAGAAACTGGTTGAAGGTAACACCCACAAATCTTTCACTCTCAGACCAACTAATCACCTAGAATGTTAGGACTAAAAATAAATAGATAGATAGATAGATAGATAGATAGATAGATAGACAGACAGATAAATCTCTGCCAAAAGGAAGCTCTAAATTGTATTTCTTTTGGGAACTTAAGTAGATCTATATTGAAGGTGACAGTCAGTCCAAATGAGTGTCAGCAAAAAAGTATGGAAATGAAAAAACAATCCTGAACTTATTGTGGAACACTGTTCACTTGAAAGCTCTGCTGGGACTATCATCTGAGTCTCTTCCCTGGAAATACTCCCAGATTGGCTCTCACTGGGTCATTTCATTAGACAGTTGCAACATGGTCAAAGTGGGGCCATCTCTAGCTTGTATTTTAGCAGCTTCTCGAGTCAAAAGCTGAGAAATAAAGTAGAAATGTTTATGAGAATGTGCTCTTGGGGATGAGTTGGTCACCCAGTTGACAGGGAAATCAACTTGGGGTCCTTTCTCCTTGGCTCTCAACGTGTCCTAGCTGCGGCCATTCCGACTAGGACTGGATCACAACACAGGGGCAGGGGCCGACAGTCACGGTGGCGAAAGACATCCAGAAGGCAAGCACTTACACTGACGCTCAAACCAGGAAGATGTAAGTGAAGAGAACCAGCTTGTCCCCTTACAGAACGACCCACAGGGACCTGGTGCCTGCTGCACAGCAGAGCTGCTGGAACATTCTTTGTTGAGTGAATGATCAAAGCAACCCCCCTGCCTCCCGCAACAAGGTTAGAAACTGCGTATGCCTAAACAAGTGGTTCCTCCGGTAGCTGATGTCATCTCAGCAACAGCTGGATGGCAATTTGTACGATGGACTTAATGACATGGATGGTCCTGTGCACAGTATGTGGTTTCCTACCAAAGTGGCACCTCTGCCAACAACACGACGTGCTTCAGGCGCCCTGCTGAAGCCCGAGGAGCCCTCGCTCCTGGGTGTGAGCGCCCCGGGTCTCTCGGGGAAAGGCGTCTGTAAATATGGAGCTTTACGGTTACCCTTAGTTACTTCCCTTTGTCAAAGCAAAACGCAATCTGTCCCAAGTCCGTGTTGTGTTTCTGTAGTGGATCCTGCTGTCCTATTTTATATACCGTACAGCACGCAGGTCACACCGTGATCTTTGTCAGATGCTGCTCCGCTACGATTTTACCCGTCTTGGAAATGGACGTGCGAGCAGGGGAAGGCAGGCCTGCTGTGGGTCTGTACTGAACTTGCACAGCAGAGTTTCCTGATGACCACGGTCCACGCAGAGCTAGGAGAGGGCACCGATGGCCCACTCACTTCCTCGTGGGGTCAGGGTCCTGGGAATGGCAGCAGCACTGGGGGCCGCGGAGAAAACAGGAGGGGCAGAGGGTGTGGAAAACAAGTGTTTGGAGAGAGGCGTGTGTGGCGCTGGAGCCACAGAGCATGCTGACTGAATCAGTCACAGTTAGGGAGCCCAGAGGACGGAGGTTCGCTGCTTTTTTTCCCCTTTCCGCCTCATGAATGTAAAATGTGCTTGTAATCTTAATACTTTTCCAGATAGAGCAGAGCAGTCTTTAAATTCACAGTTCACAAGACTCCAGGGAAAATAAGTCGCTAATGAGTGGTATTTACAGTGGCGGCATCTAAGCGTGCTTTCATTTGCTTTTCTAAAGTTACTGTGTAAACTACAAGTAATTAAAAGAAATGCAGAGAGTAGTTCCTCCTGGTGGATTTGGTTCAGGCTAAGAATAAATAAATATAATTACTGAAAAGCTAAGTTCAGTGAATTTGCCTCCGCACGGAAACTGTGTAAAAGGCGTGTCATCCATTCTGGGAGCCTGAGCCTCTGCCAGGTGACCTGGGGAGTCACTGTGGGACGCAGAGTAGGTGCTCAATAAACACAGGTTAACGAGCCGTGAAGCCAGGTTCCCACCATCGTCTCCTCTGTAACCCAGCCCTTTCCCATAGTGCCAAGTGTCTCAACCAGAGGTTCATTATCATCTCGTCAGGAACTTTTTAAAAACGTTTGCTTCTGAATTTGTGCCGCCTTCACATGAAGTATGAATATCTGTTTATGTGCAAAGGCCTCTGGAGGGGCACAAGACACTGTAACAGCAAAGAGCCCATTTTAGGATGATATAGCCCCATCCAGAACGCATGCTGAAAAGGTCTTCTGTGGTCCGCAGCTCCAGCTATAGGATATGTCATGTAAAAGCTATCAAGGCTCCCTGGATCTGTGTTCCAGAACCATCTAGGTGGGTCAAGTTCCATCAGGACCCCTGGCCACAGGGACAGCTGACCTGGGAACTGCTGAGGGGCTTGGGTCCCTCCCAGGCATGTGCCTGAGGGCCCTGCAGTCCTCCTCGGCTTCCAAAATGACCACTGCCTGGGAATTGAGCAGCACGGACGCAGAGGTGCGCAAGGTGTGAGCGCTGCCCTGGGAACTCCTGTTTGCTGGTGATCTCCTTCCTGCTCGGCCGGCCTCACCCCAGCACAGCGCTCAGGGCCGCATCTGCCAGAGGAAAGGCGCCCTGTGCCGTGGCGGCCTGGCAATCTGCCGGCCGTGGGGTTCCTGCAGCACCCCCTCACTTACACACCACAACTTCCTATCACTCAGCGACCCACACCGGACTCCGCGCCCCCGCCCACAGCAGAGGAAAGATGCCGAAACAGACTTGAAAAGGAGAAATGAAAGCCCTGCTTCTCTGCGGAGCCGGAACAATAGGAGGCACGTGGCGGCGGCCTATCGCCAGCACATTAATAGCTGTGCTGCAGTAATTACACTTGTGGTATTTTTGCCTCAAGTGAAATTCTGAAATAAGAGGATGGAAATTATGATACCGCTGATAAATATTAATAAGTGAACTTTTAATTTTTTTGCCACAATATTCAAAATGCTAAGCATCCTGCTAACGCTGAAGCAGCCGATGTGTTTGCCTCCAGGGAGGACGATGCTTTGTGCACTTAAGAAAAAAGTTTAACGGAATTAAAATTTAATATCTAATTAGACGGAGGCTAATATATTGTGAGATGAGCGGGGAGGCACTGCCCCTGCGCACGCTCCGGACGGCCATCGATCTTACCTGCAAAGCCGCGTTGAGAGGCGTGCAGTAGGCGTGGCTGCTCTGCATGTTTTTAATGAGGGAAGGGTTACTGCACAAGAGAAAGAAAACTCAAGTTAAATGCAATCACCCCCGAGTTCCTAGCTATGTTTTGTTCAAGCTTTCTGGCATCCTTCCAAATCAGAAACATCCCCGCTATCAAACCAGAGGGGCCTTGCTCCGTATCTCCTGGCTGTGAACTCCTCTGGGAATACAGCTTTTGCTTTTCAAGGAAACTGGGCGTAAAACTGCAGCTTAAGTAATGGGCACACCCTCCACTGATGAATTTTTGTGCCACAAAATACTGGCCTCCGTCAGTTTGTAAAGCTGCCACTCCGACAGAGAGCAGAGTCCTGGGCCTCGGCTAAGGGCCGGACTCGACTCCTGGCTGCGTCTCTCCAGGACCTGAGCTGCGGAGGACGTGGGGAAGGGCCCGCGGCTCCTGGGCAGCCTCCGAGGCCGGTTCCTGGAGGAGACGGGAAGGCTGTGCCGGGGGAGGGCCGCTGCCCGCAGGCTGAGGGTGCTCTTACACGGCCAAGTCTGGGAGGCAGGAGGCTATCTAACGCTGGTCCAGTGACTGAAGACAGGAAACTGTCCTAAGGAACTCTCTAACCTGGTAGAGTAAAAGTATTAAATGACCACAGAGGAGATACTGCGGGAAGGAGTGGCTCCGGTCAGAAGTACCTCCGCTTATCGGGCCCGTAGAGGAAGGATACGCACTGACATCCATTTCTTTCCTAAGCTTGGAGCACGTTAATCAAACACTCCCTACATTATATTATTATTCTGAGTAAGCAAAAACAGGAAGAAATTTACCCAAGTACAAGTTTAACTCTAAATAAAGCTTCCTTCTTACTTGGGGGGATTACGAGTCACACAGAAGTATTTAGTGACAGGGCCCCTGTTAGCTGCCGAATCAAAAGGCGACCAGTATTTGCATTGAAGACATCAAAAAAGCATTGCTCAAGGCACTGGTGTTCCAAGGAGAACCGGGGGAACGTGCAGGTCACACGGTTCAGCTCCTGGAGCAGGCGGTGGCACTGCCACCCGGTGAGATGCGAAACTACATGGGATGAGTCCACCATGCAAAGCCAAAGCAACAGCAGAAAACAAAAAACAAAAGCAAGTTAAAGGCTCTTACTGTGCGACAAGCTCGTCAAAGTTTTCATCGGGGCAGTATTTGCGAGGACGGCCTCGTTGAATATGGCGGCCACGTTTAAACTCTTCATCATCAACTGTCCAAAAGGACCCACACTCATCCTCTACTCTGATAAAGCACTTATGCAGTGAGAGGTTGGTGCGAATGGCACCCTGGGGGAGGAGCAGCAGCAAAGGAGATGAAGGGGCAACAAAAGGAGACGGGGTTGGGGGCAGAACAGACATCCAATACAGGGAACAGGAAAAAGAAAATAAAATGCAATAAGCATAAGCAAATGGTTTGTGAGGGTTAATATGCATTGCCACCTAAAAGCTACTAGCATGTGATGCAACAAAGACTGGCAAGCAGGGCGGGGACTGGTGGGTATACGACAGGAGGGATGGAATGCTTTTTTGCTTTCCTTAACTGAGACAACGTGAAACCAGTTCTTGGGTCTAACACCATCTAGCAGCCAAAGCCTCTACGTTACACTTGTTAGCACAATCCAAGCTGGGCTGAGAAGTTTAAACGTGGTGGACGTACCCACTGATCTTTTGTGGCCTTCGTTTTTGGAACTCTACTTCATCCACTGTCCATACCGCCCCTTTAACGTTCTCTACTCGCACAAAACACTTGTGGAGACTAAGATTATGACGCACTGCATTCTGCAGCAAGTATAAAAGAGAGAACATTTACATTTTCTATAAGAAAAGACTCCAAAAACAGCAGTAAATTCAGCCTAACAGTCCACATTTGTAAAACCATCCCCAAGAGCTATAGTTACCACCCCCGTGGACAACCTTCTGTGGTCCAGAGTGCCTTTTCCAAAAGCAAAGATAAAAAACCAAAACCATCAGTTAATTGTACTTTGGCATTTTAGTCTAGTCTCAGATCATAGTGATCCAGAAGAAAAAAAAAATTAATATGCATATAAGCCCAAAATAGATTTCACAGTAAAAATCTGAAAATATTGTTCATGTGACTTCAAAATAAGGAAGTATGAGCAGCATACAACTGTCCCTTTAAACTCACTGACCTCCCATAAAAGGGCAGCTTGTTTCTATTTTTTAAACCAGGAAAGATGAAGACGCAATTATTATTATTCAATACATTTTGTTCTTGTTCTGTTTGTTTGTTAAAGTTTTGTCTTTAAAATCGTCTATGGGTTTTCTCAGATTAATTAGGAAGAAGTCTAAATTGGATTTCACCATTGAGAGTGTCCCTCCTGGGGCTGACTGGAGCGGGGGTCGGGGGTGAAAGAACCCCCGAAGGATCAGCATCCATCACCAAGGTATGCCTTACCTTCCGGAATCTACACAGAAGTTGGCCCTTACTATGGGCAAGTACCTTAATTAACTGAGAAGATGCCAAAGGAACATGAGTAGAATCATTCTCAATGGGAAAATGATGATATTCCAACATTGACGTTTCTACAGACACGCTTCTTTCCTATGGCTAAAACCAGTCACTGCTGCCCATCCCTCAGCGGAGAGCCTTGACACCTCTAAACTCTATCAGAGAGGAGGGTCCCAGTGAGGGGCGGAGAGCTCTCAGCATCTCTCCTTTGAACGTCAGGGAAACCCACGCCTTTCGGTGCAGCGATCACGTGGCCTCATTTCTCTAGTCCTCCTGTTGCACTTACTGATCTAGATACAGAATTAGACATGAGGACATTACGAAGAGACCATGTCATTTACTCAAAACCTTCTTATAGGGAATATGTAGGTGACACATGGGCGTGAGAAGCTGATGCATGCATCAGGCCTCATGTACACTGCCCACAGCCCTTAACTCCAGCACCACGGCTGCGGCTCAAACACTGTGCCCCTCCGCTTCTACTACCCGCAACGGCCCTCTCTAGAGTACCCCGCAAATGGTAAATCTTAATCACCACCCCGGGTGACTCTGAGGAGTCAGATGAGATAAGGATGGATTTTTCTTTTCTGATGTGGAAGTTTAGAAGATAAGGAGGCTAGTTTTGACACGGCCTGATGAACATGCTCACAGGAGCGTCCACAGGACAAATTCTCGAGAAGCCCCGGAGAATGTCAGTGTAATGGGAGCAGGTGCACGCACCCAGCTGATTGCAAAAGGAACCCTGGTTCAGGGAGAGGTCTGAGAGTCTTGCATCAAAAAACAAAAACACATAACAAAATAAAAACCTCTGAAAAATGTTTAACATGCTATAACTGTCCTTGGTAAGACAACTTTTTTTGCATATACATTGTAGTCTGGTCTCTAAATAAACATATTTTTCAAGGATGCTAAGCATCTACTGTTATCACCTAGAACAACACTGAGGAAGTTGAAATAAATAAATAAACCCACATTTCCTTAAAAAACAAACCAGACAGAGCCTGGACACACATAGGAGACCTAAGTGGGAAAGAGTCAACATCTCTCCTCACCCCAGTCATTTGTGTGGCTGGAAGTGAGCAGATCTAAAGAGCCATGTCTGCAGAGAGGACTGCTTTAGGTCAGTGCCACCGCAGAGCCAGGTCAGCAAAGATGTAAAGTCAAAAGTTAAGTTTCGTTTTTAATGATGTTGCACATCTAAGCAAAAGCAACAACAACAAAAAAATCAAGTTTCCCCAAAAGTTGAGTTAGCTCTTTTCGCTGGTCACTTTCTCTGGGCATTTCATCTTTTGTCTAAGACCATAATACAAATAAGGACACGGAGAGAAAATTATACGTATTGATGGGTCATTAAGTACTAGGAACATTTATATAAACATCACTTTTTCCTATAGTTTGCAAAAATGAAAAAGTTAACTCTAAAGATCTGTGCTTAAATATCATATTCACGCCGAAACCGGTTTGGCTCAGTGGATAGAGCGTCGGCCTGCGGACTGAAAGGTCCCAGGTTCGATTCCGGTCAAGGGCATGTACCTTGGTTTGCGGGCACATCCCCAGTAGGAGGTGTGCAGGAGGCAGCTGGTCGACGTTTCTCTCTCATCGATGTTTCTAACTCTCTATCTCTCTCCCTTCCTCTCTGTAAAAAATCAATAAAATATATTTTTAAAAAAATAAATATCATATTCACAACTGATACTTATTTTTAAATGTGATTATTTGCTATTTATCAAAGGTAATTTGAAGAAAATGTCTGTTTCAGGCTACACTTCCTAAATTTAGAAAAGCACTCATAGCTAAACATCCTTTGTATTTTACCTCCCAAGACAGGCGGAGGAAGAGGGCAGAATTTTGAACACAGGTTCCCTTCAGCGCCCATGAGTCTTAATGGAAATAATAAAGATGACTTGGGCCACACTAGATATCCAGGGCTCTGTAAACTTGAAGAATTAATTCTATGGTTACAAATATTTTCTTTTATAATGCTAATTTATCAAGATTGTAATGGAGGTAATATGATTTCTGTTTTTGCTTGTGTTTTTCTCTCATAAAATTAAGAAAGTAGCAAGGAAGACATTTATTTCAAGCAAAGAAAGTTTTCCTTGCTCCCCATAATAAATCTCTATCATACTTTAAACAATGACATGTAAAATATCCTATAATATTTCCATTTTAAATATACCTCAATGTTTTGACATTTAGGGATTATAAGAACTATAGGTAGGAAAAATGCAAAAAAAAAAAAAACAACAAACAAACCCCAAAACACTAACAAAACAACAACCCACAAATATCATATTATATGTGTCTTTTTCTATAGCAAAAATATTAGAGACCAAGAAATTGAAAGTGGGGAGTCTAAAATTTTGTGAGGGCTTATTCTAACACAACTGAATAAATACTAATGGCATCTATGAACCAACTGCTGAACTGAAAATGAGGTATGTCATATGACTTCATGCTTTGTTTGGGGGTATCCACATGGACCTATGGAATTAGACCTGTTTTAAAGCAAATGGGGTTATGGTGAAGTTACATAATCCAGAAGTTATTTTGCTTTTCCAGAGTATCTATGAATCTCTAAAAGACAGTCTCTTGACTTAAAAAACAAAAAAATGTAATAAAGAATATATTGTGTTCTCCTGCAATAGCTCCCACATACAGTGCTAGTACGTGGATTGCAAACTTCCTCCAGTAGCTGGGTTAAGATGTTATCCAACCAATGAATGTTATGTCAAGTTTGTCTGGTCATTTCTCCAGATCCTTAATGGCATTAAAAAAAGTGATCTATGCAATTCTGCGAATACTGGTGGTGGCTAAAGACCTAAAGGCATGAAGTTTGCATAGGTAATAGGACAACCTCAGAATGTGGGCAACAGTGTCCCCTGCTCCTTCTCCCTACATATTCCAACCAGAGGGAGATGCTTTCATTGGCTGGTCCATCCAACCCTCGGATGCACTGTGATGGGAGTCTTCCATCCCAGGATTTCGACCACAACGGAACTATTTCCTCCATCAAATCAGATTCTTCCAGTGGACCCAAACAATGTAAATGTAACGTACAACAACTGCATTTTTTCAGCAACAAACTCTTCTACGAATGGCAAGAAGCAGGCTGGACAGGCCTGCGAGAAGGCCTACCTTCCACGTGGCCGCGTTGCGGCGGAAGTAGGCGAACATTCGTGTGAACCAGTTATAGATCTCGTTTAGTGTCAGCTGCTTTTCCGGGGACTCGAGGATGGCCTGGGAAGCCAAAATAACAGAGAAAGGTAATTTATGACCAAATCAGCAGAATCGTCATTATACAGTTTCTTGAAAATATAAAATAACCATGATTCAGAGCTAAATCCTAAGAAAGGTTTCCAAAATGATCTAAGATTAATGGTTGTATTTAACAGTTCAATAGCAAAATTCAAAATGAAATTATGTAATTGTTTTGAGTTTTTATTTCTGTTTCTCTACAGAAATATTAATTTATTAGTCATTCATAAAGCAGAATCAAAGAGAAATGCAAAACATTTCACTAGCTGATTAAAGCTCAGTAATTATTTAGAGCTCAGATTAATTCTGGGATCAGAGATTACTGTGGCTTGTGATAATTGACTTGCCATCTTTAAACAGGCTCATTTTCACTGTTGTGTGAAATGAATTTCCTAATAATCACATCGTATTGTAATACTCAATCAAAAGCAATTATGTTATATATTGCAGTTTTAAAAAACCTTATAGACCAGGTTTTAGCATGCCTGCATACTAAGTGGTTTTAAATCTACTTCATTGGTATGATACCTCCATGTACACATACACCTTTTGATATAATTTCATATACTGTGTTATTTACTTACCTGCCTAATTAAAGATGCATATGTGAATGGTGGTCTAACTTCTGCATTCTTATAAAATTCTTGGTTCTGCGCAATATCTGCTAAATAAGAGCATCGTCCTGTTAATTATCCCTTTTAAAAAAGAAGCTGGTCTACAAGAACAGCATATTGCAATTCTGCACGAGGCAACAATGGCGTCTCTACCTGAAGAAATGGGCACGGTGTATTTGTCCGAGTACCGCCTGCGGATGGGCCCCACCGTGTGCATGCTGGCGGTGGTGATGACGGAGGGGCCTTGGGTGGCGGGCGTGAGGGGGGCGGTTGGGGTGGTTGGAGTATGAGGTAAGCTCTGCGGAGAGGCCTCTGGCGCGGACTTGGAGAGCGTGACGCTGGACACCAGGTTCAGCTGTGAGGAAAAGACAACTCTTAACGCCCTTCAGGAACCCAGGCCGCCGGGACGCATCCGGCAGCAGGAGGACCAGGGGGGCCTGGCTCGTCTATTTCTCTCAGTAGGTGTTTCTGATCAACTGCAGCGTGCGGTGGTCCCCATGGAAACAGGTCACCTAGGAGTTGGCTGGGATGCGCTGGGGGCCCCGAGCTCCCCACCAGGTCTGTGCGGTGTGCGGCACGGTGAGGAACTGCCTCTACTCACTTTAATAAAAGACTTTAACTTTCACGAGTTTGACTATAAATAGCGAGGTATGACCCGGCTGCCATGCTGCCGGCTCAGGGACAGGCGGCTGCGCTTCGGATGGAGATCTGGGATGGGAACACGCAGGCACCCCTGCGGGCGAGGCACGGCCCTGCACCGCCGGGGTGGCGTTCTGGCAGCCGGCACGGACGGCCGTCGAAGGCCTGTGCGTCATCTCCACTCCTCTCCCACATACAGGCTGGGATGCATTCGTTTAGTAAGAATATGCCTCTGAGACAGGGAACCGTAAGATTTCTCCTTTTCCCCTGCAAGTTTCCAGTGTTCACTAATATTGTACTGGAGCAACCTACTGCGTCAAGTAAGACAGTGAATACTACTTATGTGAAGCAACCTAGAGGAAATCAATAGCACTGTTTGATTCTTTCTTTGTGTCTATCACTTTTCACCTTGAAGTGCTTCTCTTATGAATACCAGACAAACAGGCTTAACCTCCTTTTCCAAAAATTCTTACAGAAATATTAAATCTGGCTGTGCTGAAGAACTTGATCATTTTCAACATATTTATTACAGTTTACACAGAACTGCTAGTCAGACACATACAGTTGGCCCACATCCAAGTAACTTCAGCCGAGCAGGCTTACTTGGTAACGTTTTCTCAAACCATTATTTCGAATCACATGACAAAATGAGCTTGTTTCACCATCACAGCAGTCCTAGCGCACGGCATTGCTTGTGGAAGGTATTCAAGATGAGATTCCTCTGAGGTCCTAACCAAAGAGCTTATTAAAAGAGGAGTTTCAATTCATTGAGACGACTCAACCTTGCCCACTCTAGCAATGAAAAAGGCCACGAGAAACTTCTGTCTAATATGTTTAGAGTAATCCCATAAAAAGAAAATAAGTCTGAAGGAAAGAAAGAGCAAGTCGCCTTGGGAAGATATTAACAGAAACACGTGAACATGGTGTTGGGAACTGAATGCTGGTTGCAAGCTTTCAGCTGTGCTGCTTTTTCATCCCCTTTCCTTCAAGTACTGACTCAGCCAAACGAAGACCCCCACCCACAAGGCAACTCCAGGCTGGGAGGAGCAAGCTGCGGAGACTGCCCGCCCCGACAGCCCCTGGGCAAGCTGGCAATGCTGCCAGGTGCTTTTTGATGCGTGCTGGAAACCTGACTTCTTGACACACATTTGCAAACTGCTTGCAGTTTGAGGTGGCGGCAGCCCTGGGAGGGAGTAGGAGGGAGGCGGGGTGACCCCTTTTCCGCAGCGGACCTTCGTCACTGGCCACGGGCACACACTGTAGCACCAGCCCAACCCAAGGGTCAGAAACCAGCGCATGAAGCTAAGGCTGACCCGTACACAGCTCTCACTGCCGAAGCACACCAGAACACCGTGAGTCATGGATGCCCTGGCTAAGCGCCGCGTGGTCCTACCTGCCCCTGTGTTGGTCTCACTTAATTTTCTTACCGGCACTAATACTTGAGATCTTATTACTCATATTTTAAAGATAAGCAAACTGAGGCTCATGAGAGATTAAATAACTTGCCCAAATTCACAACCTGAACCCAAGGTCAAACAGGCATTTGTGATTGAATGAGAAAAAGAAGCACTAACCAGTTTCATTTTTCTGCAGGCTCGGCTTTGGAAGGGCTGCAGGGGCTAGCTGTCCTCCCTGCTTCTACACGACAGACAGTAAACATTGCTGAGCATTTGGAACTGACCTGACGAAAGCAGGAAGCGAGCGGGTGACTGCTGCCCAGGAGCTCGCTGCCCCGCACGAAGGCACCTCCAAGGGGAGGCGGCGCCACCTGCCCCTGCCCCGGACGCTCCTCTCCCGCTTTTCTCCGCACTTCGCCAACATTACCCCAAGCACGTGACTTTCTTAAACTGTGACAACATTTTAATGTAAATACAACATCCTTGAAAAATATGCGTGCTCCTTCCCCGTTTTTGGAAAATATCTCCAAGTCCACTGGGGTCTAGTCTAACTGTCCAAACCCAAACTCATGTAAACATTCCGGAAGGCACACATCTCCGGGTGCTCACATCCGGGAGTGACAGGGCCCATGGAGCGACACCCCAAAATGTGAAAAGAATCGGACTCCTGCAGCTTTTGCAAAGGTCTCAACACTTGGACTGTTTCTACCAAGAAAACAGCGGTGACACATTACAGCCCTCCAGGCTGGCACAAGCACAAGGAAAACAGTGCAGCGGAATCTTCGGGAGGCGTCTGAGCATCAGGAGCAAGTGGAAATAGACGCTTCGCCAGAGGAGGGCAGCGAGGGGCGTCCCAGGCGTGACAAATGACACTGGGTCCACACCCACTGCTGGGCTGTCTCTAACAAGCCACAGAGGAAGCATCCAATCCGGGCTAATTACCAGATAAAAATGTATTGTAAGGACTCTAATTAGGAGACGCGGACGGAGGTGATCTAATGATTAAATGCCGCATCGCGCGGCCTGCCATCAGTGTGCAGTGCTGCAGGACGGCCCTGGAATATTTTGTAGAAACAGTCATTTCATTTCGAGGAGGGGAGGCCGTCATATTTGTAACGATGGCTATGAGGTAAACTAATTAAACACGGTTCCTGGAGGAAGAGGGTGGCTGAGAGCAGCTGTGGCCATTCCAACGCCGGTGCCAAGTCTCAACAGAGCGGCTGCAGTCGAGTGGAAAATGTCTGTCTGACCTCTGCCCTTGCTATTAATTTGCAGGAAAACTAATGACACATATACATATTCCCACAAAATTGTTCTAATTGCTAATTTGCCGAAGGAGCCAAGATTCCAAATTAGACACGACCGCAGCCTGTGAGGGAGAGAACAGACGCTGTGGGCTGCAGACACCGGCTCCGCCTCGCCAGAGCCTGACGGCTGAACCAACAAGTTAATGAAACGTCAGCCTTGTCAACCGCAGCAGAAGTTTCTTGACTTTTCGGCTGTTGTCTGACGCTCACATGCTTGTCTCGAGAGGAGAAGCCATCTTGGGGGGACGGTCACGAGGGCAGATAAGCGCACGAGGGCAGGGTTCAAACAGGCTGCGCTCCCGCCTGCGCAGGAAGGTCATCTGAGCACCGAGGACCAAAACTTCTTCACAGGCTCAGCACAGAGCGCACGGGGAACAGGATGGGTTTTGCCATCATCTTGAAATCACCCTCTTAATTGTCAACTATTAAATCTTAACAAAATGCTCAACTGGAATGAAGGCACCTGCACCTCGTGTCTCTGACTGCAGTTACGGTTTCAAAGGGCACTTTTTTCTGGGGCCGGAGCAGGAAGGAGTTGGAGTGGGAGGGTTTCTTTTCCTAGTTTTCTTATTGTGTTCATTTTCTATTTAAAAAGAAGTTGCTATGTTTAGAGAAGTTAGTAATGCTGGTATTTTCTCCATGGCAAGTTTCCATCATGTGATGATTTGGGCAAAGATAATCTCTTTGAAACTCTGGCCAAAAGTTAAATTCCTGTGTCACTCAGAAGTGCCGTAGGGCTTTATTTTCTACGTTTCTGGGTGCTCTCGGCGGTCGCTGCAGGCTGCCCTGGGAACCCCAGCCGCTGTTGGAACCGTCTCAGCTACCTCACAGTCTGCCTAGCCCTTTTGCAGAAAATCAATCTTTACTTTTTTAAACAGTAACCTCGTCTCTCTTTAAAGATGATGAGTCACTCACATTAAAAACAAAGAAAAAAAATGAACAAGCCGCTGAAGCAAAGCCGGACAGAGACAGACTTGTCGAGTCTCCCATCAGGACTCATCGGTATTTTTGTTTATGCTCTTGTCTCACAGGAGAGCAGACTCTGAGAACAAAAGACAAACCTGAAACCAAAACACAAGGGACCTTGCTGCTTGGTGGGGCTTCCAGGCCCCAGAGCTCAGTTTTTCTGCTGCTGGGTTTACTGCCTGAGCAGGGCAAGCCGGGCACGGAGTTTCTGTGCACGGATCCCCGTGTCCTTCAGAGAAGGCTTCCTGAGGCTGGAGGGCCCCCAGGCTGGGGGAGGCGGGGACGGGTGGCACGGAGGCTTCTGTTCCCAGCACTTGCCTTCCTCTGGCAGCTCGGCCAGGCCCTGGGACCACGTTAGCGCGGGGGCTGGAGGAGCTGGAGTCACTGACGGACACTGGAGAGCCGCTCGGAGCGCGGGAGGGACGCAGTGAGGAGGTGCAGAGCCAGGCCTGTGTGTGCTGCTGTCCCGCACACAGCCTGGCTGCGGGTCCAAGGCTGGGCCGCTTCTCTCACAGCTAAAAGACCCCCTTCAGACAGGAGAGCTCCGCTTTCATAGCAGCTAAAACTCTTTCCAGCAGCCCTACCTGCCTTCGCTAGAGGAAAAGAGAATGCGTACGAAGGAAGATCCAACCCCGCATGCACTTCCAACACCCCGTTCCTCTGGGTGTTCCAGAACCTCTCAGGGAGGACAGGCACTGCCCTGCGGTGAGCCCCGCAGCTCGGACAGCGCCCTGACGCCAGTGCCTCCCTGCCCAGGGTCCGGCAGGATGGCTTACAGTGTCAGCAAAGTCTTCCGAAATACCCGGACAACTTGGTCAGTTGTGACAGACACACTTCTTTCCCACCACACGTGCTCACCCGCCGGGACCGCGCTGCTGTGGGACGCACGCCCCTTCCACCAGGGCCAGCTGCCCACCAGCAAAGGACACAACGCCGCCGCTGGCTGGCTGCTCCTCACCCCTGCCCTCCCTCACACACAGGCACGCGCCCCCTCTCAGCCCCAGGAAATGCCATCTATGAGTTGATGTAAGAACAATCCAAGAAGGGCCCGCAGGTCCTCTGACCGAGCGGAATGGGACTGGTTGGAAGACACTGACCACCAAAACGGGCGCAGTGAGAAGCAGCGCTCACGGCAAAGCATCCTACCACTCAGTCACTAAGAATTCAAAAATAAACACCACGTTCCTTTTAAACAGAAATGGAAAGAAAATTCATAAACTTACTGGCAAGGCTATCATGTGAAAGTCCCCATCTACGGTTAGATTTGAACCCTGATGATTGCTTATTTCAAATCAAAGATTCAGGAAGAATATGCATGTAAACATACACTGTGTTTTCTATTATTTAAGGTGAAATAAATTAATTACCGGGCAAAGGGACTGTTTGCACATTAGACTTGCTCATCGGATAGCTCTGTGTCACCAAAGTGGGAACAGCAAGGGTTTGCTATGTGCCTGTGCTTTTTTTCTTTTTGGGGTCAAGGAAGTAAAAACTTATGCAAAACACGACACGTCTACCTTTTATAATTAATTTCCCAATGCCTCACCTATACATATTCAATAATTCCTGATTTATAAGACGGTATCTATAATGAAATTTTCTATTTTCCAATAAATGAAAAGAAGGCAGGTTCACTCCAGCGACAGTGTCACACAATATCTGCTTGTCAGGCACCAATTTTTACTTCTTACATGTAAGTTAAAGGATAAGGAATTTATAATGCTGCCTGTGAAGGGAACCACTTTTCATACACAAATGTGATCTTTTTATTTTTCAAAGGGTAATACAACAGTACATTTACATAAACTAATCCAAACAATCCGTGTGTCTGACAATGGCAAGCCTCACACAGACGCCTATTGTTGGTTTACATCCTGGAGCTCTTTGTACCGGCTTGTAGCGCTGCTCGAGCTGTCAAAGGTTTGACTTGGACTCTAAATAAATGGTTATGGAAGTGCTGCGCGGCGATATTGGACCTCTTTGCAGAAGAAAACCTGCTGTGTATGAATTCAAAAGCTATTAATTTTTCAGTCAAAAATATTCGTGCCTATTTCTTTTAATAAAGAAATACTGTGCTGAGCTACTAAGAGATAATGTTGACTCGTGGTAGAGAATTTTCAATAGAGCAGTTAAAAATGAATTTAGTAGGAGGTCTGCTGTAGAGTTGTAATTTTCTAGAATGTAACTTATTTTTTTAACACTAATCAAGGCGAACTTGCTTGTGCATTCCCACAGGACTGCTCTTCCCTGTCTGCTGGCTGCTTACCACTGGTCCTCACGGAGTCCCGGGGCCTTCTGGGGCCTCCCTGGGACCTGGGCTCCGGCAGTGACATCTCTACTTTGACCCTTCCTTCGCCCCCCAAGAAGCCTCATGATCCAGAATGAGTCCATTTCTGGAATCCAAACATTATTGTATCATCATCTGTAAGTAGAAGATAATATCACTACCCCCCTTGTTGCTAGTGTTACAGACGCACCTCTCATCCTGGGAGGAACCATTTCCCTCCAAATAAAACACAGGAACACTCTGAGTTGGAAGGTGATCACGTCCCTGGGGGAGTGGCCGGCCCACTGCAGGGTCTCACCATTTGCTTAGCTGAGTTCATGTCATTCCCAGGATCCTTATTAAAAGGAGGGATTGAGCCTGCCCCTGTGGCTCAGTGGTTGAGTGTGAACCTATGAACCAGGAGGTCACAGTTTGATTCCCGGTCAGGGTACATGCCCGGGTTGCAGGCTCCACCCCATCCACCCCAGTAGGGGGTATGCAGGAGGCAGATCAATGATTCTCTCTCATCATTGATGTTTCTATCTCTCCCTCTCTTTTCCTCTCTGAAATAAAAAATGTGTATATTTTTTTAAAGAAGGGGGGATTGATAGAAATAGCAAGAACAGCACAGTTGATTACTGATTCCACCACATACTGAATGGCCTGTGCTTCCCCCCGCTCCCCTTTCCTTTTGGTAGCCTACATGCTCAGTCCTATAGCCATTGACTGCAAACTACATGGAAACTAAGGGCTCCCTCCAAGTAAAAATGGATGTGCAAAGTGTTTAATGATTTTATGTCCTATATCTCAGTAATGTGTTCTGTTTCAGACATTAATTTTGTCTGCCAACTGCGTCCTGGCAGGCTACCATATTTGCTGGTTAATAGTCTGACTCCGTTTTATTTCTATCACCATAAATCATACATATAGGGGTGTGTGTTTGCTTTATTTATAGAAAAAAATCAGTCCAAACAGATAAACCAATACTTTGCCATTATGCTGCATCATTGCATGTTGATTAAAATTGCTGGTACTAACTATAGATTGTCAACGCTCAATTAATTTTCACACAGTGACTCCGTACAAAATCAAATAAAGGCAGTGTACCTTTAAATTTTACAAATCTTAAAAATCAAGGAGCAAAGCAACTCTATTTTGATAATCAGTTGAAGGTACTAGGAGAGTTTTAGAAATACAAGTATATGAGAATTACAACCATTAAAGAGATCAATTTAGAATAAGGAACCAGGCCCAAGCCAGGAGCTGGGGAGACCATCCTGCCGTTGGATGGCACTTCCTGAGGTCAAGTGAAAGGGAAGAGGCAGGAAGCGGGACGCCTAGAGCTGAACCTAACTCGGGGCCGTGCTTGGTCTCTTGACCGGGAAGGAGTCCACGTCACCCTCTACGCTCCAGTCTCACTCTGGCGGGTGCTTCCTTCCTTCCATTACACTCACACTCACCACCTCAGCGTCCCTGGCTGCGAGGCCGAGGCCGCCGTAGTCTTGTCTTCTCCCTGCATCGCCTTTCAGAGTTTTTCTATTCTCTCCCAGTGAGTTCGCATCATCTATTTTAGCAGCTGAGTGTAGCGTCCACCATCTGTCCCAACAGGAGCTGTCTGCTCGGGCCTCAGGAGCCAGCACTGTGGCCGCAGCACCTTGTATCTCCCTAGACACCTCTTCAGAACAGGTTCCCAGGAGCAGCCAGCTCACCAGGCCTTCCCTACGCACTGCGGCCGGACGGCTGTGCCCCAGCTCACCCAGGCCTTGGCCGGGGTGCCGTGCTCCGCCTGGGCTTGGGTTGGGGACGCAACGAGAAGGCTGCCACCTCCCCGCGTGCAGCTCAGTACTCACGGGCTGTGGGGCGGCTTTGGGCTCCGTGGACTTCACGTGCAGGTGGGTCATCATGGCTTGCAGGCGCTCTTTGTCTTTTGCGAGCTGGCAGGGAAAACAGGCTCTGTTATTTCTTTACGTACAGATTTGAATACACTGTTACTATTACATATCATGTCCAAAACAATACACATTCCAAACTGAGCTATGGCACCATCACACATGACCAAGTATTTCCCTGCTTAATCATTTTGAAATCTCCATGACCAGTGCCAAGCTCAAGTATGAGGTGTCCATGTGAGCACCTCAGCACAAGATCCATTAGCTTTTAACTGGGAAGTTCCAGACCGGCTGGCACCAGGAGTCGCATGTGACACAGACAGCTCCAAGACAAAAGCGTGAATCATGCCTATTAACCAACCTTATTCAGGAGGAAGCTGAAAGAAAACGAGCCAGGTAGCTAACACTCATCACCTCAGGTGCTGTTGCTGTGGGCAAACTCCTAGACAGACGGGGCACTGATGCCAATGAGCCCCATCTTCCCTGGCAGGGAGGCCCAGACGAAGACTGGCCACAGTCTCACTGGCAGGGCAGACGCAGGGCCACAGTGTTACAGGCGCCCGTTTGCACGTGAACGCAGAGTAAGCCTGCCCATCTACTCAGTAAGCAAGCACCTACACCCTGTGCTGGTCTCTCACCTTAACAGACTGAAACCTCCTCCTCCTACACAACACTACCTTCTGAGACACAGGAGTTCCTAGTCTGCTGTACATGGCAGGGACTCAAAATACTGTTTTTTGGATGTTACTTGCTTTCTGTTTGCCTTGGACTGTGTTAACATGATATTTTTGATAGTTCAAGACAGCTGAGGATAGGGGACATGTAATAATTACCTCTGTGAAAGAAGTGGGAAATGTATCCCCAAAAGATGATGGTATTGTTAACAGAACAGCTGTAGAATTTTGGGAAAATGCTTAAGGGATTGATGAGAGGGAGAAGAGTGAGGGAGAGGGAGAAGAGAGAGGAAGAGGGAAGGAGGGAGGGAGAAACACAAAATTGAGGAGGGACTCATCCCTTCTATGTCACATAATTTACCTTAAATCTTGTGAACATCAATCGTGTCTTATAAGTCTAGAGTTATTCCAAAATAACAATCAGGGGAGACGTTTTTGGGTAAGGGCGTTCTAAGGGAGAAAGCGCTTCAGGAGTGGGGAAGCAGAGGAGGGAAGGGTACACAGCAAGAGAGGAGAGGCCCCAGGGAGCCTGCTGGGTGCTGGCTGGCTCAGTCTGGGCCTATCACATTTGATTTTTTTCTTCTTATTCCCTTGTGGTTCAGGGAGGAATAAATGCCGGGGGGGGGGGGGGGGGGGGAAGCGGGAGAAGAGCCCTACAGAGCTAGCATTTATCTTCCAACAAACAGGAAATGAAAATGATACCATATTAGGAGCCACTTTATATTATTCATTTTCTGTTCTTCAGTAAGTTATTGAACAGCCAAACAAAAAGATGCTCTCAACACAAAACATAATGCTAAAGGAATTTAGTTTTCCAAGTGGCTCCGTTAGAACAATTAAAACGTCAGCAATGGCATTTTCCCAGCTCTTTGTGTGTGTGTTTTTGTGTGAGTATTCTAAATTTTTAGATGTTAAAGGTAAAACATTCTTAATTTTTAAAAAAGTGTTTTGTTTTAAAATTATAATGGGCAGAAGAAAAAAACAAATAGTGTGTCATAGTGAATGCTATAAATTAAAGGGTGCGAGTGATGATACTGGAGTCTGATGAATATTAATTGTGAGTTAATTTGGGGGTAAACACTGTTGATACATTAATTACAAAGACTAAAGTAGAAAGAAATCCAAATTCTCAGCATGCAAAGGAATCACCTGGTAGATCTTTCTATATTCCCTGGAAACATCTACCAGGCTGACGTGCACTGGTCAGACTGCAAACACACACTCAGCCTTGCACACACAGCCACACCCGGAGCCCTGGAGGTCATGCCATAGGGAACATTTACTTAGACTTCAGTATCCATTTTGAGAATTATCTAGGTTCCTGATTTTGCCTCAACCAACCTCAACTACACCTATAAATGAGGGCTACAGTTAAGAAAAAGGCAGAAATCCAGGGTTTTGTTTTTGTTTAATTAGTGCAAACTAGTATGTAATTCCTAAATGAGGAATATATTCCTAAATGAGCTTTGAATCTTTATCATCAAGTCTAGCTCTAACACAAGGTGTTTTAACAGTTAAAGAAAACCTGGCAGGATCTGCTTTTTGTTTAGGCAAAAAGGCTAGACACTCACACCTACTGAAACCACACCCTCTCTCTACAGTCTTACATTTATAAAACTCACTGGTCCTTCAAAAAGCTTTCAGATTCTTTACTACTTTTTATGCCATCATTCCATGAGCTCACCATCCCATCAATTTTCATGGCATCCTTTAATTATTATGAGAATACAAGCATTTAATATTAGCAAGCATATTCCAGCATTCCCTTATACTGAATCCCATGAAAAGCAAAGAAAAGGAAGATGAGAAATTCAGTGCAAAGGTCAACTAAAAACTCTGGCTGGCAAATTTAGAAAAATGTATGCTGTGATATCCAAAGAAAGCGACAGTCTAGAGCAGCGGTTCTCAACCCTCCTAACGCCGTGACCCTTTAGTACAGTTCCTCATGTTGTGGTGACCCCCAATTTCATTGTGACAAATTGAACATAATTAAAGCATAGTGATTAATCACAAGACAATATGTAATTATATATGTGTTTTCCGATGGTCTTAGGCGACCCTTGTGAAATGGTCGGTTCGACCCCCAAAGGGGTCGCGACCCACAGGTTGAGAACCGCTGGTCTAGACGCTTCCCTGGGGGTCAGGCGAGGCTGGCATGTGCTGAGTCCTGTCAATCAGCCGGTTTGGTCGCCACCTCCACAGCCTGGGAGCTGAGTGGGATGGGCAGTTCGCGACTCCGGGCACAGCATGTGGTCTTTGGGTGTAGCTCTCCCTGTAAACCCGGAGCCATGACCTCTGAACTTCGTAGGGCAGCTCCCAGGTGTCGGGGACTCGTGCACAGAAGCTCAGCAGAGCCTAGTGCTTCGTGATGCTCAAAAAATACCTTCTTGTTTTTTAAAGGAAAGATAAACCACTGAAGTGGATGTGAACTTCTCCTGGCTGAGTGTATGTTTGAAATGTGGATCACATAATGGGCTCAGTGGAATCTGCAGCTGCGTTCACTGGGAAGAGAATTTTGATGCTTTAGAAGATGGAACAAAGCACGGGAAAGACGAAGCCCGTATCTTACGGATTTCGGTCCTGTTCTCACTGCGCCTTCCCTCAGCCCAGCAGGGCTTCCCCTCTCCTGTCACCCACGCCTTACCGTGCGACCGGGCACGGGCCTTGGGGCGCGGAGAGGGGCCCGAAGCCAGCAGCTCCAGCCTCGCCCTCAGAGACAAACACCGAGGAGAGGACACGCTCCCAGCAGAGAGAGGGGCTGTGGTGTGGGGCTCACTTAACACCACCATTTTACCCGCTGTCAGGAGGATGAATCATTTTAAGCCGATTTGGTGGTTCTCACGTAGGAGAAAAAATTCTTCTGAAATAAAGGAAGGGCTCTGGGTGTCTGAGCACACAGGCTTCTTGAGGAAGATGAGACGCAGGAGCCAAGGGACTCATTAATGCCACAGGGGCAGGGCCGCAGGGCGCTCTGACGATAGCTGGGAACTGAGACCCACTGGTGGACCTAACCTGAGGGCATGGAGCCGAGAATGAGCCAAAATGAGATGGAATCCTGGTTGTCTGAGGCTGGGTCTGACTCAGGACACCCCGGGACACTGACAGGGAACACAGCCCCATCCCACCTGAGCCCTCGCTCACCCACTGGGGTCCCACATGACCTGGAAGCCCCTCCCGGAGGAGCAGGTGGCTGTGGGACAGGCACCCGGCATACGGGTGCAGGCAGGGGACCGGCCAGAAGAACGGCCAGAGGAGGAGAAGAGGCGCTGGCTGGGAGGGCAGAACTGAAACTTCTACCACCCGAGTGTGTATTTCCTTCCGATTCCAACCCCTTTATCCGACTGCGGTCACTCGCGTGCTTCCCGAGCTGGGCAGCGGGGCTCAGGGGGCGTCTTGGCCCCTCGGCGGGAGGCTCCCTGCTCGGGTGCCATCCGCGGCCCCCGCCCGCCTGCAGCCTGAGGAGGCGCAGGCTCTCGCACTCAGGGTCTCGGGGTCCCTCTGCCCAGAGGAGGCGAGGCCTTCATTATGAGAACAAAGGGCCTCGGTTTTCAGAGGGACAGAGTGAGAAACCAGAGCCTCCCCTCTGGGGTGCACTCAGGTCCCCCCCCATTGGAGCCTTTTTGGCCCCGGAAGCCAGGCCGCTGCTCGCCCTGAGGGCTGCCCAGAGGGTCAGGAAGCACACAGGTCCCGCTAAGATAAGATAAGGCATCCGTGGAAGCCCACAGCCTGATGACCGCAGAGCAGCCCCAGGACAGCCCCTCCCCACTGCCCAGCTCCCTCCGCTACGGACCTGCCTCTTCTCCTGCGGACACCCTCTCAGAGCCCCATCGCCCACTGCAGACGCCCCAGGAGGCCCCATTTCAACACAATGCCGGGTCACTCTGGGGGTGCACGGAACCCAGGGGCCAGGACCAGCCGCCAAGCCACTGTGTGCCCATGGCTGTGAGCAGTTTAGAGACCCCCCAGCCCCAGCTTCCTCCTCTTACCGTGTGGGGGAGGAGCGCGACTTAAAACGCCGTCTCTGACTCAAAGAGGTCGGTTATTGTCACGATCACCATCCTTTAGTGGTGTCTTCTCAAGTAATAACAAATACCACATTAAACACGCTCACGGAGTGTGAGACACACGCTGCTTTCCCAATGTTAGCTTTTCCTGTTTAAAACAACTCTTAGAATCGAGGAAACTGGGTGGGAGTCAGTGAACGAGGGTGGAGGCACCTCGAACAGTGCCTGGCATACAGCAGGAGCTCGTTACATCCTCCCCAGGCCCCTCCGAGAAATGATGACAAGAGAACACGAAGCTTCGTAAGTCTCTTCCATAGCCAATGGTCCAAGCGGACCCCAGGGCAACCAACCACTCCCATCTGCCCAGGACGCCCCCAGTTTGAAAATGAAAACCAGGAGGAATCCCCCAGTTCTAGGCAAGCAAACTGGGTTATCATCCTACTTTCTACTGACAAACAGATGAATTTAAAAAAGAACAATACATGTTCCACTCTCCTCCTTCCTCGCCCTACAGTCAGCCTAGACCCTAAAGTGGCTTCCTTGCCCTGGAACGTCCTTGCCAACCACCCTTCCCTGTCACCTCCAGTGCCCACCCCCAACCGCCTGGCTCCGCCCTCCCCACCAGGTCGCACCTTACTTTTCCATCCAGTGCTGTGATGATAGGGGCCTGACAAACAGCGACTAAATGGAATCAAACGATCCAAGAACGAAAGTGCACAACCTCCCCGAGCCCCGCCGGGCCAGGCAGGTCGGCCCCAGCGGGGCTGGCTCCCTTCCCTTAGCTGCTCTCAACATTCACTCCCCGGTCATCGGCCGGGGGGCCCCAGAAGCCCGGCCCGCTCTGTCCGCACACGCTGAGCCGGGGACATAATGGAAATGCCCAGTCTCCAAGGCTTCTTTTTTCTTTGATTCAAAACCATCTTCATCCATAAGCGAGACTGCTGACAACTGAGCCAGGTCATGTGGTCACGGAACGGAATAAAACCAGGACAGGATTTACGGCCAGAAAAATGTGTGTTCATCATGAACGTCAGCTTTCTGAGTGGTAAGTCTGTCAGGGACTTTTTTTCCCTTTTTGTCTATTAAATTGAATGGTTTTCCCTTTTTCCAAATGGAATCTGTTCTGGCCACTGAGATACCTCTTATGATATCTCACCCACAGTTTGATGGTTGAAAAGAGTCCTAATAATCATGAGTGAATCCAGGCAACTGGATTGATATGAATTTAAATCCCTGGGCCCAAGTCTGGTAGATAGTAGGTGCTCAAGTATGGAGGCAGGTTCGAGGGCTGCCTTACAATCCTGGCACACTGAGTGGCATTTGTGTGGGCAAGCCTTCTCTCCACTGATTTCCAGTTCCTCTGTCTCTGACCCTGTCTTGGTGGGAGGTGCTGTACATTTCAGACCTAAATAACAACGCCCACATTCCCCCCCAGTTCTAACTCACTGACTGCACAGCGTCCCGAAGCAGCTCTCAACAGAGAACATCGAACAGAAGAAACCTTGAAATGATTCCCTGACCTCAAAAAGCCACGTCCTAGACCCAAAAGATTGCTCTGGTGCCCATGTGCCTGGTGCCACATGCCAAAGTGTGCAGGGCACGGGCCGCACACAACTGCTCCGTTATGCTGCGGGCTCCCAGGGAGCAGCCAGGCTCCTCCTCCATCCAGTCCCCTGACAGAACGTCAGAAACTGACAGCGGTCTCTGCAACAGTGGGATGCAGTGAGAAATACTCAGAAGGGCTCTGAATACCCACTAGGATGTCTTTCTGACCCTCTTCCCACTCAGTGAGAAGAGCCAGGTGTACCATGAGAACGAATTGACCAACCTTCCAGTAAATGAGCTCATCCGGCAACCACTGCTAAGGAAGCATGCGTTCTACACTCCGGTATCTCCCAACAAAGTGATAACGCAGTTGCATCTCTCACTCCACACTAACCAGACAGGCCCACCGTCCCCATCATCTCCACTTCCCCCGGTGGCCTGAACTCCCACCAGAGAACCCACCACCTTTCCATGATGCAGGTGTGTGGTGCCCAGATGGCACCACAATGGAACTGCAGCCGCTGTCCCCTGAGGCAGGGGTGGGAGCCTTTCTTCTGCCAAGGGCCACCTGAATATTTATAGCATCATTCTCAGGCCATACAAAACCATCAACTTAAAGATTAGCCTGCGCTATCTGGCCAAACATGTAATTAACTCACCCCAATGCCTTGGCAGGGCCAAATGGTTTCATGGGCTGATACGGCCTGTGGGCTGGACCTTCCCCACCCTGCTAAGGCTAAACATGGTGATTGAAAAAATGCTGCCCCAAATTCTTTAGGGAATCTGATTACAGGTGAGAAATATGAGGGCCTTCTGTGCTGGGTCCGAGTTGGGGTGTCTGTGGTTTTGGTTTCAGTGGTTGGACACGCCTACAGGATGCACCCAAGTGGCCTTCACTAGCTGCCCTCCCGAGTGCCCCATGAAATCCTTCACCGTGATGTAGGGCCACAGGAGGAGCCCCAGCTGATCTCTACTGTAAGACTCATTTAGCTCCGTTGTTTTGTTTTTCAATATACTTTTATTGATTTCAGAGGGGAAGGGAGAGAGACAGAAATATCAATGATGAGAATCACTGATCATCTGCCTCCTGCACGCCCCGCACTGGGGATCACGCCTGCAATCCGGGCATGTGCCCTGACCGGGAACTGATCCATGACCTCCTGGTTCATAGGTCGATCCTCAACCCCTGAGCCACGCCTGCCGGGCTCCGTGGGTTTGTTTTTATAGCGGGGGCATGTGTGACCTCTGCCAGGTGTAAACGCCGGCAGGTCCAGGGCCAGGGGCAGACTTCTCCTCCTCTCTAAGCAGCGCTCATCCTTGGGCAATTGTTCAAACCTGCATTAGGGCTCAGCGGTGCACATGTTTTCCAAATTCAAGTTGACAAGTGGTGATTCCACAATATACTTTGAGATCCTGGAAGGTTCCAGTAGGTCCAGGACTGGGTAGTGCCCTCTTTAAGGGAAAGAGAAGCTCTGGGTCAGCCCTATCCAGGGTGTACCCCCATATAAGGGGACCTGGGCTGCTGAGAGAATGGGCGGGAGGAAGGCTGTGCAACCACCAGAACACTGAGGTTACACGGGCACTGCGACTGCCCGTTCCTTAGAAAGCACGTCTCCAGAGACGGGCGCACGAAATGGCAAACGTGACCGCGGAAAGGTGGAGAAGCTGCGCTCCCGAGAAACAGAGGCTGGAAACAGAGGCTGTGAGCGTGACTGCGCCCGCCGCAAGCTCTCCCCAATGGGCCAGCTCTGCAACCCAGACAGACCCTCCGTCTACTCTAACCGCGAGAAGGGCTCCGCCTAACTCTATCTCAGGACGGGGCTCTTTAAATACTGAACACTGCTGACATTTTCTCGTGTCTCTCACCTGACTGGATGATGGATAAACGTGTTCGGGTTTGGGCCCGGCCTAGCACTGAGACTCTCTTCAACTTGTTTGTGGTGTTTCACGAACCCATCCGTGTTAGCTAGCACTGCCAATGGGCAGACCCGCCCATGGACAATTATCTATTCAGTGTGTCTTTCCTCTAGCCCAGCGGTTCTCAACCTGTGGGTCGCGACCCCTTTGGGGGTCGAACGACCCTTTCACAGGGGTCGCCGAAGACCATCGGAAAACACATATATAATTACATATTGTTTTTGTGATTAATCACTATGCTTTAATTATGTTCAATTTGTAACAATGAAAATACATCCTGCATATCAGATATTTACATGACGATTCATAACAGTAGCAAAATTACAGTTATGAAGTAGCAACGAAAATAACTTTATGGTTGGAGGTCACCACCACATGAGGAACTGTATTGAAGGGTCGCGGCATTAGGAAGTTGAGAACCACTGGTCTAGACGCTAAGAACCAGGAGGGAAGTCCTATCGTGCTCACTCCGTCCTCCTCACAGGCTCCAGCAAGGTTCCTGCTGTTACAGGCACAGGGAGTGTTTGCTAAATGCACGAGTAGGTGAGTGGGTGAATGAATGGACATGCCCCTCAGCCAGCTCTCCATCACAGACAGAGATCAGCAGTACTCGTCAGGTGACGCTGCTGCTGGAGAAGCCTGACCCGTGTGGTGAGGAGACGAATTTATACATCAAGGCGAAGAAGGAAGAGGTAAGAGGGGTGACCGGACCTACGTAGCCAGGAAAATAAAGGAACAAGTTGCTAACAACGTACTGAAACTGTTTTCTGCTGCTCCTCTTGACAAGGGATTACTTGGCAAACTTCTGCCAGGGCCAGCCAGGTGCGGGTATGTTCGCCCCAAGGGTATCGCGGGCACAACTAGCCCAGTTTCTGGGGTCGCCCAAGAGCAGCCGCGGGGAATGCATAAACGAAGGGCGTGGCTGTGCTCCAATGTAGCCTTACATGTGGACAGTGAATTTGAATTTCATGTAGTTTAGTATTTTTTTGCTTTCCCCAGTGATTCAAAATGTAAAACCCTTTCTTTTCTCATGGGATTTGGTCCATGGTGTGTAGTCATCAACCCTGCTTTGGACGAACACTATTTCCACACTCACAACTCTCTCCACCCTTCAGGGGGGCCGGCCCTCCTCCATCAAAGCAGACGCTCAAGCAAAAGTATTGTTTGGAAGGTCATAGGCATCGGCCACACTATTCGGGACGCACCCACAAAAAAGCCATCATAAAGCTGCCAGAGATAACTATTTGTTAATGTTGTAGCTTCTTTTCTTCGCCTGCGTGCTCTTTGTGGAGAGAGAGGAATAATAAATAAAATAGGTGACCAGTCCCTGAGTAACAAGGGGTCCACACTCAAAATTGCAGTCTGGAACGCCTAGCAGAGCAACCATGACAACTCCAGTGGACAATTTATTCTAGCTAATCATTAAGAATTTAATTTTATCAATTAAAGAAACAAATGCAGGAACTTGTATCACTTTATAAACTCTATCAGCAACACATGTAAACTCAGGCTGAATCCAACTTTTTAAGGGCTTACTACATTTCAATATAAGTGAACTTTGGGGGTGAGATAAATACATTGCTTTTTACCTTCCCCAAAAACTTGCTAAATTTAAAGATGTTTCCAAAGATTTACCTAAAAATCTGGGGGTTTTATGATGCGCCTTTAGCCTGTATAAGTATCCTACTGTTCTAATAAGTTCGTATTATTTGTCTGAATAGAAAAAATATTAACTAGCTGAAGAAAATAACTTTTGAGACAATCTTACTTTAAAAAGTTTAATTTGTCAAATAAGATGATAACTAATTTTTAAAAATCCCTTCTATCCTGAAAAGTCACAACAAAAAGTTTAAGTGTGTTTTGGCTGATTTTTCCCTGCAACTGTTTGAAGCTATAAATGACTTAACTCAGTAAAATTCCAAATGTAATTATCTTCTGTACTTAGCCTGGGGCTCTCCATATATCTCAGCATTGCTGTCTCGCATACAAAACAGCCTTTCCGACGGCTGGTAACAATATAATGTACAACATTGTTTTAATTTCCCGGAGAGGGCGAACCTCTGGCACTAGCCAGGAGGGAGGCCGGCCCGGCTCCAACGCCTTTGCAGTGCGGCTGCACAAATGGGGTTTGCAGGGTCGGGCCTTTGCAATTGCACATTTTAATAATCTCCATTTCTGACCCAATTTTTTCTTTTAGGAACGAATTTTCTATTAATTACACCAAGAATGGCGTTACTGATAAAACATGGTAGTGCACAAACAAGTTATGTCAGGGAGTGGCGCCCACGTTAAAAATGCCCCCTCCACTCCTCACAACTGGGGCCCACAGGAAGCTAGTCATAAAGCACCTCCAATATGACCCGAAGATTTCCAAGTACCAAGATTTCACGTGTGTGTGTGTCTGTCTGTCTGTCCGTGTGTGCATGT